>NW_024400550.1:0-27316 GCF_905171765.1 Bufo bufo | reverse complement strand
AGAAATCATTAAAGGGCATAGTTCACAATATCCGTTTAATTGTGAGTGATGCTCATGTTGAGGATGTGTCATGTTTCGTCCTTAGCGGTTTGCCTACTCCTCTAGTGTTGGGGCTACCCTGGCTCACTAAACATAACCCCACCATTGATTGGCAAGCGAGGCAAATAAATGGTTATAGTGACTTTTGCAGAGAAAATTGCCTCATGACATCTGTTTCTGAGGTTTCTACTAAGACTGTACCACCTTTCCTCTTTGAATTTTCGGATGTCTTCTCTGAGAGTGGAGTTCAGGATTTGCCTCCGCACAGGGAGTACGATTGCCCTATTAATCTCATCCCAGGCGCCAAGCTGCCTAAATCTCGTTTATACAATCTTTCCCAACCTGAGAGGGTCGCTATCCGTGCTTATATCTCTGAGAGTCTCAGAAAAGGACACATACGACCCTCGAAGTCACCTGTTGCCGCTGTTTTTTTTCTTTGTTAAGAAAAAAGATGGTTCTTTAAGACCTTGTCTGGATTTCAGGGAGCTGAACAGTATCACTATTCGTGACCCTTATCCGCTTCCTCTGATCCTGGACCTGTTTAACCAGGTTGTTGGGGCTAAAGTCTTTTCCAATTTAGACCTAAGAGGGGCATACAACCTGGTCAGGGTCAGAGAAGGAGACGAATGGAAGACGGCTTTCAATACCCCTGAGGGCCATTTTGAGAATTTGGTTATGCCTTTTGGTTTGATGAATGCCCCAGCCGTTTTTTAGCATTTCGTGAACAGCATTTTTTATCATTTAATGGGAAAATTTGTATTAGTGTATTTGGATGACATTTTGATTTTTTCTCCTGATTTCAAGACTCATAAGGAACACTTACGTCAGGTCTTGCTCATCCTGCGGGAGAATAAATTATACGCGAAACTGGAAAAATGTGTGTTTGCGGTTCCAGAAATTCAATTTCTGGGGTTTCTTCTCTCCGCTTCTGGTTTTCGCATGGACCCCGAGAAGGTCCGCGCTGTGCTTGAGTGGGAGCTTCCTGAGAATCAGAAGGCGCTGATGCGTTTTTTGGGCTTTGCCAATTATTACAGAAAATTTATTTTGAATTATTCCTCTGTTGTTAAACCACTCACTGATATGACCAGAAAGGGGGTAGATTTTTCTTCCTGGTCGGTAGAGGCGCGTAAGGCCTTTTCTAATATCAAGGAGAGTTTTGCTTCCGCTCCCATCCTGGTACAACCTGATATTTCGTTACTCTTCATAGTTGAGGTTAATGCTTCTGAGGTAGGGGTGGGTGCGGTCTTGTCTCAGGGTTCCTCTCCTGCCAAATGGCAACCGTGTGCCTTTTTCTCGAAGAAACTCTCCCACGCACAGCAAAATGGTGCATTTCATCCCTTTTCCTGGTTTGCCCAATGCTAAGACGCTGGCGCAGGCATTTATTGACCACATTGTCAAATTGCATGGTATTCCTTCAGATATAGTCTCTGATAGGGGCACGCAGTTTGTTTCCAGATTCTGGAAGGCTTTCTCGCTTGGGGGTTCGGTTGTCATTCTATTCTGCTTTCCACCCGCAGTCGAATGGCCAGACAGAGCGCGTCAATCAGAATCTGGAGACATATCTGCGCTGTTTTGTGGCAGAGAATCAGGAGGATTGGTGTTCTTTTTTGTCCCTTGCTGAGTTTGCTTTAAACAACCGTCGTCAGGAGTCCTCTGATAAGTCACCATTTTTTGGTGCATATGGGTTTCATCCGCAGTTTGGGACTTTCTCGGGAGAGGGGTCTTCTGGTTTACCTGATGAGGACAGATTCTTCTCGTCTTTGTCATCTATTTGGCAAAAGATTCAGGATAATCTAAAGAGCATGAGTGAGAGATATAAGCGTGTGGAAGATAAGAGACGTGTGCCTGGTCCGGACCTGAATGTTGGTGATCTGGTGTGGTTGTCTACCAAAAATATCAAATTGAAGGTTCCCTCCTGGAAGTTGGGTCCTAGGTTTATTGGGCCTTACAAGATCCTGTCTGTCATCAATCCTGTTGCCTACCGTCTTGATCTTCCTCAGACTTGGAAGATCCATAATGTTTTTCATAAGTCCTTATTGAAACCTTATGTTCAACCTATTGTACCATCGCCTTTGCCTCCTCCTCCGATTATGGTTGATGGAAATCTTGAATTTCAGGTCTCTAGGATTGTGGATTCTCGTCTTGTCCGCGGTTCCCTCCAGTAACTCGTTCATTGGGAGGGTTATGGTCCTGAGGAGAGGATGTGGGTCCCAGTGACGGACATTAAGGCCACTCGTCTCATCAGGGCTTTCCATAGGTCCCATCCTGAGAAGGTGGGCTCTGAGTGTCCGGAGTCCACTCGTAGAGGGAGGGGTACTGTCACAACCAGACAGCTGAGAAGCTCTGACAGAAGCCTTCCAGATCCTCCTCCTTGAGTTTCTTTGTTTTGGTTTCTGTTCCTCATCTCGTTAGTCTATCTCAGCTGTCATGCAGTTGGACTGATTGCTTCCCTTTAATTTCCTCCCCATAATGCAGTAGTGTGCGGCTTATACAACTTCCTGGAGTGTGTGTGCATGCTGTTCCTATTTCCCAGTCCTCTGCAAGATAAGTACTGTTCCTTTATTTGTGATTTTCTGTTTGCTCGTGTAGGGAGCCGGTGGTCGTGTCCCCTCACTATTGTAGGGTCTTCAGGTATTAGATAGCTAAGGCACGTGGATATGAGCCCATCCACCTTTGGGGTGTTCGAATAGGCTGAGCAGTCAGGGAGAGTGGAAGGTCTCATGCAAGGGTCTCCCTTTTGTTCCTTAGTTGTGGATCCAGTGAGTCATTGATGATATTGCATTGTCTTATTTCCTGTACGCCATCCGTGACAGGGACACTGTTAAGACACCCTTCACACCTGGACACACCCTGGCCAGATGCTCCATCAAACCCCTGTATCCTGCAATGGACATTATAGCCATTACAGCCAAGGTACTGTTGCCAGCCATAGATTTTGTTGAGACTTTAGCAACAAAGTGTACAAAGAGGGCCATAACTCATATCCTTGTCTAAATGCATACACTGCTAACTGGGAGAGAATTGCACTGTGTACACTTGGAACTATGTTTTGCTATAGTTAGATGTACTACAATTCCTATTTTGCTGTACAGTAAAGAGAGATGTTTATTTTTCTACCAATGGCCTATTTTTCTGACTCCTACATCATTTGCTGGCCATTGCACTCTACATACCCTGCCTTTAACCCATTCAGTCACCTAACATCCCGGGCATAAGTTTGCCAGATAATTATACCGTGTCTTGTAGAGCCCATAATATTTAGAATGGCCCCTATAGTGCCACCAGTGTAAATACTGGAAGCACTACAAGAGACAGTATATTTATTGGGGCACTTAGGGGGCCTTATAAACATTCGGGACAGTACAAAAGCCAGTATAAATATTGGGGGGCACTACAGGGGACATTATAAATGTTGGGGGCACTACATGGAGCATTATAAATACTGGGGGCACCATTACTAATAAGTACATTCTGGGAGAAGATTAGATACACAGTTCAGCAGACAGTATTACATATGATAGGATTAGATAAAGCAGCTCAGCAAACAGTATCTCACATGATGGCATTGGATACACAGCGCACCTGCCTTGCAATTTTTGGAAGTCTAATACCAGTTAATGGAGCGGACACTGTGTATGTGCAGGGTGCTCTCCGTTAACTTCAGGACCTGTTGCACAGGTGGTACCTACACCTATCTGACATTTATGGGATATTCTAGCAGTATGCCACTAATGTCCAAGATGGGAATATCCCTTTAATGCATTTCCTATCAGGAGTACATTGGTTACCCATCCTTCAGAGGTTCTGCCCTGTGACTAATCAGTACATACATAAAATACCGATAGAAAACGGGCACAGGAGAAATGGCACAATTTAATATTTAAGAAAAAAAACACAAGAATCTTGTTTTTTAAAGAAACACACAGAGAAAACTTTCTTTATTAAAAAATGGTCTTGGATTTCTGTGGCTTCGGCCCTTTAAGGGAGATGGAGGCTCCTTCTTCACATTCTCCTGGGATTCTTCCATTGGAGGAGGTTCAGTGTCACACCTGAGGCTGATTTTCGGGGGCCGCAGAGGGTCATACAAAGCTCTCACATTGTATACAACAAATAGAAAATAAAGATCAGCAAAAACAAGTCTCAAACACATGAAGAAAAAGCCGGACAAACTTACCCGATCTGGTCCTGTGCTGCTCGTCAGAGGCCCCTAAAGGAGAGCCAGCCCTGCAGACTGAGGCTGAGGTCAGTGCGTCACCTCAATATATACCCACCGCCCTTTATGACATCATATGTAAATGAGCCATAGCCCGCATTTTGATGTCATAAGAAAGAGAGTCATCTGCCAGGATTCTAATCATGACATCACAAACAGTGTCTCAACATGACAGCGGCCATTTTGAATGTAATAATGTACAGACTATAGATAATGGGTTAGCACTTTTTCCTTGCAGCCCCCCAGAGCAGGGGGTATCTGCAAATGGTTTGTTCTTTAATCTAATTTTATGGTATGTACAGTATTGTTTTTCTATATTTAAAACCCAGCTTAGCCATGTATGGATGGCCAGCCAAGGTTTATTAATCCTGGCTTAGTCCTTTGCAGGAGATTGGGTGGTAACCAGGATCTGCCCCCAGCTCAGTTTGGCGGGTGATTAGTGAGAGTTCAGCAAGGAAGAAATTTTTGCCTAATGCTCCCTCCTCTTAGGCCCAAGAAACACACTAGACTAACAGATCTCTGCAAGATCCACGGAAAAAGAGAAAAGGAGAGTAAAGAAGATCTTAGAATCTGCATAGCCAAGCATTGGAGTCAGCAAGGTAGTCTGTGACTACAGCAATTCAGATTTTGCTACACTGAGGGACACTGTTAAGACACCCTTCACACCTGGACACACCCTGGCCAGATGCTCCATCAAACCCCTGTATCCTGCAATGGACATTATAGCCATTACAGCCAAGGTACTGTTGCCAGCCATAGATTTTGTTGAGACTTTCGCAACGAAGTGTACAAAGAGGGCCATAACTCATATCCTTGTCTAAATGCATACACTGCTAACTGGGAGAGAATTGCACTGTGTACAGTTGGAACTATGTTTTGCTATAGTTAGATGTACTACAATTCCTATTTTGCTGTACAGTAAAGAGAGATGTTTATTTTTCTACCAATGGCCTATTTTTCTGACTCCTACATCATTTGCTGGCCATTGCACTCTACATACCCTGCCTTTAACCCATTCAGACACCTAACATCACGGGCATAAGTTCGCCAGATAATTATACCGTGTCTTGTAGAGCCCATAATATTTATAATGGCCCCTATAGTGCCACCAGTGTAAATACTGGAAGCACTACAAGAGACAATATATTTATTGGGGCACTTAGGGTGCCTTATAAACATTTGGGACACTACAAAAGCCAGTATAAATATTGGGGGGCACTACAGGGGACATTATAAATGTTGGGGGCACTACAGGGAGCATTAAAAATACTGGGGGAACCATTACTAATAAGTACATTCTGGGAGAAGATTAGATACACAGTTCAGCAGACATTATCACATATGATAGGATTAGATAAAGCAGCTCAGCAAACAGTATCTCACATGATGGCATTGGATACACAGCGCACCTTCCTTGCAATTTTTGGAAGTCTAATACCAATTAATAGAGCGGACACTTTGTATGTGCAGGGTGCTCTCCGTTAACTTCAGGACCTGTCGCACAGGTGGTGCCTACACCTCTCTGACATTTATGGCATATTCTAGCAGTATGCCACTAATGTCCAAGATGGGAATATCCCTTTAATGCATTTCCTATCAGGAGTACATTGGTTACCCATCCTTCAGGGGTTCTGCCCTGTGACTAATCAGTACATACATAAAATACCGATAGAAAACGGGCACAGGAGAAATGGCACAATTTAATATTTAAGAAAAAAACACAAGAATATTGTTTTTTAAAGAAACACACAGAGAAAACTTTCTTTATTAAAAAATGGAAAATGCAAATGTGATCGCACACTACATCCAGCATTCTGCCCTGCCTCCATGCTGGATGAGACATTGGTGTACATTTTGGCCAAAGCGTATTAAGCCACTCACCGCGTCAAGGTCCTCTCATTTGAGTGGTCCCTATCACTAGTTCCTACTTGTTCATGGGCCATGACAGCCACACAAAGTCCGGGAATGCAGGTCAGCATGCAAGCCAAGCACACTCTGCTTTTAACCCCGTTGAGACGACCTTGACACGGTGAGTGGCTTAATACGCTTTGGCCAAAATGTACACCAATGTCTCATCCAGCATGGAGGCAGGGCAGAGTGCTGGATGTAGTGTGCGATCAAATTTCATTTTCCGTTTGTATATGTATTTCGCCATAGTGATATGCACCTACATACGGGTTGTGCTGACCCAATCCCCCACATTTTTTCTTTGTAGCATATATTGGAGGCGTGGCGATCTCCTTTGAGTGATGCACACCTGACCAGTCAATCTGTCCTGGAGGCTGGTTTTAAAGTCAGTATAAAACTGAGTCTGCTTATATAGAACCTACCAGTAGCCATTTGGCTCCAGGAGAAGTATATGGTGGGCTCAGCATGCATGTTGGTACTTGCATCCCTGGATCCGATGAAAGCTGTAATGGCACCGGACGGGGTTAAAAGCAGAGTGTGCTTGGCTTGCATGCTGACCTGCATTCCATGGACTTTGTGTGGCTGTCATGGCCCATGAACAGGTAGGAACTAGTGATAGGGACCACTCAAATGAAATGACCTTGACGCGGTGAATGGCTAAATACGCTTTGGCCAAAATGTACACCAAAGTCTCATCCAGCATGGAGGCAGGGCAGAATGCTGGATGTAGTGTGCGATCACATTTGCATTTTCCGTTTGTATATGTATTTCGCCATAGTGATATGCACCTACATACGGGTTGTGCTGACCCAATCCCCCACATTTTTTATTAAAAAATGGTCTTGGATTTCTTTGGCTTCGGCCCTTTAAGGGAGATGGAGGCTCCTTCTTCACATTCTCCTGGGATTCTTCCATTGGAGGAGGTTCAGTGTCACACCTGAGGCTGATTTTCGGGGGCCGCAGAGGGTCACACACAGCTCTCACATTGTATACAACAAATAGAAAATAAAGATCAGCAAAAACAAGTCTCAAACACATGAAGAAAAAGCCGGACAAACTTACCCGATCTGGTCATGTGCTGCTCGTCAGAGGCCCCTAAAGGAGAGAGCGAGACCTGCAGACTGAGGCTGGGGTCAGTGCGTCACCTCAATATATACCCACCGCCCTTTATGACATCATATGTAAATGAGCTATAGCCCCATTTTGATGTCACAAGAAAGAGAGTCATCTGCCAGGATTCTAATCATGACATCACAAACAGTGTCTCAACATGACAGCGGCCATTTTGAATGTAATAATGTACAGACTATAGATAATGGGTTAGCACTTTTTCCTTGCAGCCCCCCAGAGCAGGGGGTATCTGCAAATGGTTTGTTCTTTAATCTAATTTTATGGTATGTACAGTATTGTTTTTCTATATTTAAAACCCAGCTTGGCTATGTATGGATGGCTCAGCCAAGGTTTATTAATCCTGGCTTAGTCATTTTCAGGAGATTGGGTGGTAACCAGGATCTGCCCCCAGCTCAGTTTGGCGGGTGATTAGTGAGAGTTCAGCAAGGAAGAAATTTTTGCCTAATGCTCTCTCCTCTTAGGCCCAAGAAACACACTAGACTAAGAGATCTCTGCAAGATCCACGGAAAAAGAGAAAAGGAGAGTAAAGAAGATCTTAGAATCTGCATAGCCAAGCATTGGAGTCAGCAAGGTAATCTGTGACTACAGCCATTCAGACTTTGCTACACTGAGGGACACTGTTAAGACACCCTTCACACCTGGACACACCCTGGCCAGATGCTCCATCAAACCCCTATATCCTGCAATGGAAATTATAGCATTTACAGCCAAGGTACTGTTGCCAGCCAGAGATTTTGTTGAGACTTTAGCAACAAAGTGTACAAAGAGGGCCATAACTCATATCCTTGTCTAAATGCATACACTGCTAACTGGGAGAGAATTGCACTGTGTACACTTGGAACTATGTTTTGCTATAGTTAGATGTACTACAATTCCTATTTTGCTGTACAGTACAGAGAGATGTTTATTTTTCTACCAATGGCCTATTTTTCTGACTCCTACATCATTTGCTGGCCATTGCACCCTACATACCCTGCCTTTAACCCATTCAGACACCTAACATCACGGGCATAAGCTCGCCAGATAATTATACCAAGTCTTGTAGAGCCCATAATATTTATAATGGCCCCTATAGTGCCACCAGTGTAAATACTGGAAGCACTACAAGAGACAGTATATTTATTGGGGCACTTAGGGGTCCTTATAAACATGCGGGACACTACAAAAGCCAGTATAAATATTGGGAGGCACTACAGGGGACATTATAAATGTTGGGGGCACTACAGGGAGCATTATAAATACTGGGGGCACCATTACTAATAAGTACATTCTGGGAGAAGATTAGATACACAGTTCAGCTGACAGTATCACATATGATAGGATTAGATAAAGCAGCTCAGCAAACAGTATCTCACATGATGGCATTGGATACACAGCGCACCTGCCTTGCAATTTTTGGAAGTCTAATACCAGTTAATGGAGCGGACACTGTGTATGTGCAGGGTGCTCTCCGTTAACTTCAGGACCTGTCGCACAGGTGGTACCTACACCTATCTGACATTTATGGCATATTCTAGCAGTATGCCACTAATGTCCAAGATGGGAATATCCCTTTAATGCATTTCCTATCAGGAGTACATTGGTTACCCATCCTTCAGGGGTTCTGCCCTGTGACTAATCAGTACATACATAAAATACTGATAGAAAACGGGCACAGGAGAAATGGCACAATTTATTATTTAAGAAAAAAAACACAAGCATCTTGTTTTTTAAAGAAACACACAGAGAAAACTTTCTTTATTAAAAAATGGTCTTGGATTTCTGTGGCTTCGGCCCTTTAAGGGAGATGGAGGCTCCTTCTTCACATTCTCCTGGGATTCTTCCATTGGAGGAGGTTCAGTGTCACACCTGAGGCTGATTTTCGGGGGGCCGCAGAGGGTCATACAAAGCTCTCACATTGTATACAACAAATAGAAAATAAAGATCAGCAAAAACAAGTCTCAAACACATGAAGAAAAAGCCGGACAAAACTTACCCGATCTGGTCCTGTGCTGCTCGTCAGAGGCCCCTAAAGGAGAGAGCCAGCCCTGCAGACTGAGGCTGAGGTCAGTGCGTCACCTCAATATATACCCACCGCCCTTTATGACATCATATGTAAATGAGCCATAGCTCCATTTTGATGTCACAAGAAAGAGAGTCATCTGCCAGGATTCTAATCATGACATCACAAACAGTGTCTCAACATGACAGCGGCCATTTTGAATGTAATAATGTACAGACTATAGATAATGGGTTAGCACTTTTTCCTTGCAGCCCCCCAGAGCAGGGGGTATCTGCAAATGGTTTGTTCTTTAATCTAATTTTATAGTATGTACAGTATTGTTTTTCTATATTTAAAACCCAGCTTAGCCATGTATGGATGGCCCAGCCAAGGTTTATTAATCCTGGCTTAGTCCTTTGCAGGAGATTGGGTGGTAACC
The DNA here is from genome assembly GCF_905171765.1 of Bufo bufo. Taxonomy (NCBI): domain Eukaryota; kingdom Metazoa; phylum Chordata; class Amphibia; order Anura; family Bufonidae; genus Bufo; species Bufo bufo. The sequence goes on along the minus strand of NW_024400550.1, from coordinate 17,605 downwards.
AGGATCTGCCCCCAGCTCAGTTTGGCGGGTGATTAGTGAGAGTTCAGCAAGGAAGAAATTTTTGCCTAATGCTCCCTCCTCTTAGGCCCAAGAAACACACTTGACTAACAGATCTCTGCAAGATCCACGGAAAAAGAGAAAAGGAGAGTAAAGAAGATCTTAGAATCTGCATAGCCAAGCATTGGAGTCAGCAAGGTAATGTCACGGAAGGTGTATAGGAAACAAGACAATGCAAAAGAATCTATGACTCACTGGATCCAAAACTAAGGAACAAAAGGGAGACCTCTGCATGAGACCTGGCACTCTCCCTGACTGCTCAGCCTATGCGAACACCCCAAAGGTGGATGATCGCATATCCCCCTACCTCAACTATATAATACCTGAACACCCTACAATAGTGAGGGGACACGACCACCGGCTCCCTACACTAGACACGGAGGGAGTCAGGGTCATTTGGGATCCAGCAAACAGAAAATCACAAATGAATGTACAGCACTTATCTTGTAGAAGACTGGGAAATAGGAACAGCATGCACACACACTCCAGGAAGTTGTATAAGCCGCACACTAATGCATTATGGGGAGGAATTTAAAGGGATGCAATCAGTCCAACTATAGGACAGCTGAGAGAGACTAACGAGATGAGGAACTGAAAACCAAAACAAATAAAACTCAAGGAGGAGGTTCTGAAAGGCTTCTGTCAGAGCTTCTCAGCTGTCTGGTTGTGACAGTACCCCTCCCTCTACGAGTGTACTCCGGACACTCAGAGCCCACCTTCTCAGGATGGGACCTATGGAAAGCCCTGATGAGACGAGTGGCCTTAATGTCCGTCACTGGGACCCACATCCTCTCCTCAGGACCATAACCCTCCCAATGAACGAGGTACTGGAGAGATCCGCGGACAAGACGAGAATCCACAATCCTAGAGACCTGAAATTCAAGATTCCCATCAACCATAATCGGAGGAGGAGGCAAAGGCAAGGGTATAATTGGTTGAACATAAGGTTTCAATAAGGACTTATGAAAAACATTATGGATCTTCCAAGTCTGAGGAAGATCAAGACGGTAGGCGACAGGATTGATGACAGACAGGATCTTGTAAGGCCCAATAAACCTAGGACCCAACTTCCAGGAGGGAACCTTCAATTTGATATTCTGGGTAGACAACCACACCAGATCACCAACATTCAGGTCCGGACCAGGCACACGTCTCTTATCTGCCACACGCTTATATCTCTCACTCATGCTCTTTAGATTATCCTGAATCTTTTGCCAAATAGATGACAAAGACGAGGAGAATCTGTCCTCATCAGGTAAACTAGAAGACCCCTCTCCCGAGAAAGTCCCAAACTGCGGATGAAACCCATATGCACCAAAAAATGGTGACTTATCAGAGGACTCCTGGCGACGGTTATTTAACCTCTTAAGGACATAGGGCGTACAGGTACGCCCTTGTGCCCTGGTACTTAAGGACACAGGGCGTACAGGTACGTCCTATGTATTTCCGATCACTGCCGTGCGGCTGGCAGTGATCAGAACCCGGTGCCTGCTCAAATCATTGAGCAGGCACCTAGGCTAAATGCGCGGGGGGGTCCCGTGACCTCCCCATGTCGGCGATCGCGGCAAACCGCAGGTCAATATAGACCTGCGGTTTGCGGCGATTTCTGCAGTTTCTTGTACCGCGGGGATCAGAAACTTTATATGCCTAAAATAACGTTTTATTAACCCCCCCTGCACCCCCGAATGATTTTATGGTGGCGGGAGGTGCAGGGGGAGGGTTGCGGGCGGTGTGGGCGGTGCGGGAGGCGGGCGGTGCGGCAGGCGGGATCGCGATCCCCCGCCCGCCTCCCCTTGTATAATCGTTGGTTTCTAGTGGGTATACCAGGGTGCCAGCCCATTGCTGGCACCCTGGTATAAACGGCTGACATCTGCGATGTGATGTCAGCCGCTAAACCCTTTCCATACAGCGGTCAGTACGGACCGCTGTATGGAAAAGGTTAACAGCGCAGGGAGCTCCCTCCCTCTCCCATCGGGGGGCTGCTGTGCCTTTGCAGCCCCCCGATGGGAGAGGGAGAGAGCTCCCAGACAGCCCCCCGACAGATCCCCTCCTTACCCTTCCCCGTCTGCGCAGTTCTGACCAGTACTGAGCAGATGGGGAAGGTTCCCATGGCAACAGGACGCCTCTCAGGCATCCTGCTGTCCATGGTGCTGAACAGATCTGTGCTAAAAGGCATAGATCTGTTCAGACAAGTGTAAAATACAGTGCAGTACAATATATATTGTACTGTACTGTATTATACAGACATCAGACCCACTGGATCTTCAAGAACCAAGTGGGTCTGGGTCAAAATAAAAGTGAATAAAAGTGAAAAAAAAGTAAAAATCAAAAAAACACATTTATCACTGATTAAAAATGAAAAAAATAAAATTCCCTACACATGTTTGGTATCGCCGCGTCCGTAACGACCTGATCTATAAAACGGTTATGTTACTTTACCCGAACGGTGAACGCCATAAAAATAAAATATAAAAAACTATGATGAAATTGAAATTTTGCCCACCTTACTTCCCAAAAAAGGAAATAAAAGTGATCAAAAAAGTCGCATTTACGCCAAAATTGTAACAATCAAACCGTCATCTCATCCCGCAAAAATCGTACCCTACCCAAGATAATCACCCAAAAACTGAAAAAACTATGGCTCTTAGACTATGGAAATACTAAAACATGATTTTTTTTGTTTCAAAAATGAAATCATTGTGTAAAACTTACATAAATAAAAAAAAAGTATACATATTAGGTATCGCCGCGTCCGTATCGACCGTCTCTATAAAAATATCACATGATCTAACCCCTCAGATGACCACCGTAAAAATAAAAATAAAAACGGTGTAAAAAAAGCCATGTTTTGTCATCTTACGTCACAAAAAGTGTAATAGCAAGCAATCAAAAAGTCATATGCACCCCAAAATAGATGCCAATCAAACCGTCATCTCATCATGCAAAAAATGAGACCCTACTTAAGATAATCGCCCAAAAACTGAAAAAAATATGGCTCTTAGACTATGGAGACACTAAAACATTTTTTTTGTTTTAAAAATGAAATCATTGTGTAAAACTTACATAAATAAAAAAAATTGAATACATATTAGGTATCACCGCGTCCGTGACAACCTGCTCTATAAAATTACCACATGATCTAACCTGTCAGATGAATGTTGTAAATAACAAAAAAAAAAACGGTGCCAAAAAAGATATTTCTTGTTACCTTGCCGCAAAAAAAGTGTAATATAGAGCAACCAAAAATAATATGTACCCTAAACTAGTACCAACAAAACTGCCAACCTATCCCGTAGTTTCTAAAATGGGGTCACTTTTTTGGAGTTTCTACTCTAGGGGTGCATCAGGGGGGCTTCAAATGGGACATGGTGTAAAAAAAAACTGTCCAGCAAAACCTGCCTTCCAAAAACCGTATGGCATTCCTTTCCTTCTGCGCCCTGCCGTGTGCCCGTACAGCTGTTTACGACCACATATGGGGTGTTTCTGTAAACTACAGAATTAGGGCCATAAATAAAGAGTTTTGTTTGGCTGTTAACCCTTGCTTTGTAACTGGAAAAAAAATATTAAAATGGAAAATCTGCCAAAAAAGTGAAATTTTGAAATTGTATCTCTATTTTCCATTAAATCTTGTGCAACACCTAAAGGGTTAACAGAGTTTGTAAAATCAGTTTTGAATACCTTGAGGGGTGTAGTTTCTTAGATGGGGTCACTTTTATGGAGTTTATAATCTAGGGGTGCATCAGGGGGGCTTCAAATGGGACATGGTGCCAAAAAAACAGTCCAGCAAAATCAGCCTTCCAAAAACCAAACGGCGCACCTTTCACTCTATGCCCCGCTGTGTGGCCGTACAGTAGTTTACGGCCACATATTGAGTGTTTCTGTAAACAGCAGAGTCAGGGCAATAAAGATACAGTCTTGTTTGGCTGTTAACCCTTGCTTTGTTAGTGGAAAAAATGGGTTAAAATGAAAAATTAGACAAAAAAATGAAATTCTCAAATTTCCTCCCCATTTGCCAATAACTCTTATGCAACACCTAAAGGGTTAACAACGTATGCAAAATCAGTTTTAAATACCTTGAGGGGTGTAGTTTCTTAAATGGGGTCACTTTTAGGGAGTTTCTACTCTAGGGGTGCATCAGGGGGGCTTCAAATGGGACATGGTGTAAATAAACCAGTCCATAAAAATCAGCATTCCAAAAACCAAACGGCGCACCTTTCACTCTACGCCCCGCTGTGTGGCCGTACAGTAGTTTACGGCCACATATTGGGTGTTTCTGTAAACGGCAGAGTCAGGGCAATAAAGATACAGTCTTGTTTGGCTGTTAACCCTTGGTTTGTTAGTGGAAAAAATGGGTTAAAATGAAAAATTAGACAAAAAAATGAAATTCTCAAATTTCATCCCCATTTGCCAATAACTCTTGTGCAACACCTAAAGGGTTAACAACGTATGCAAAATCAGTTTTGAATACCTTGAGGGGTGTAGTTTCTTAGATGGGGTCATTTTTGGGTGGTTTCTATTATGTAAGCCTCGCAAAGTGACTTGAGACCTGAACTGGTCCCTAAAAATTGAGTTTTTGTAAATTTCTGAAAAATTTCAAGATTTGTTTCTAAACTTCTAAGCCTTATAACATCCCCAAAAAATAAAATATCATTCCCAAAACAATTCAAACATGAAGTAGACATATGGGGAATGTAAAGTCATCACAATTTTTGGGGGTATTACTATGTATTACAGAAGTAGAGAAACTGAAACTTTGAAATTTGCAAATTTTTCCAAATTTTTGTTAAATTAGGTATTTTTTGGTGCAAAAAAAATAATTTTTTTGACTTCATTTTACCAGTGTCATGAAGTACAATATGTGACGAGAAAACAATCTCAGAACGGCCTGGATAAGTCAAAGCGTTTTAAAGTTATCAGCACTTAAAGGGACTCTGGTCAGATTTGCAAAAAATGGCCTGGTCCTAAGGTGTAAAAAGGCTGTGTCCTTAAGGGGTTAAAGCAAACTCAGCAAGGGACAAAAAAGAACACCAATCCTCCTGATTCTCCACCACAAATCAGCGCAGATATGTCTCCAGATTCTGATTGACGCGCTCCGTCTGGCCATTCGACTGCGGGTGGAAAGCAGAAGAGAATGACAACCGAACCCCCAAGCGAGAACAGAAAGCCTTCCAGAATCTGGAAACAAACTGCGTGCCCCTATCAGAGACTATGTCTGAAGCAATACCATGCAATTTGACAATGTGATCAATAAATGCCTGCGCCAGCGTCTTAGCATTGGGCAAACCAGGAAAAGGGATGAAATGCACCATTTTGCTAAAACGGTCCACCACCACCAGAATCACAGTCTTCCCCGAGGAACGAGGCAGGTCCGTTATGAAGTCCATGGACAGATGTGTCCAAGGACGGGAAGGAATGGGTAAGGGAAGGAGAGGACCTGATGGTGTCACAACCAGACAGTTGAGAAGCTCTGACAGGAGCTTTCCAGATCCTCCTCCTTGAGTTTCTTTGTTTTGGTTAAGTTCCTCATCTCGTTAGTCTATCTCAGCTGTCATGCAGTTGGACTAATTGCTGCCCTTTAAGTTCCTCCCCAGAATGCAGTAGTGTGCGGCTAATACAACTTCCTGGAGTGTGTGTGCATGCTGTTCCTAGTTCTCAGTCCACAGTCCCCAGTCGTCTGCAAGATAAGTTCTGTTTATGTATTTATGATTTTCTGTTTTCTGGATCCAGGTGACCCTGACTCCCTCTTTGTCTGTGTAGGGAGCCGGTGGTCGTGTCCCCTCACTATTGTAGGGTCATCAGGTGTAAGATAGTCGAGGTACGTGGATATGCGCCCATCCACCTTTGGGGTGGTCGCATAGGCTGAGCAATAAGGGAGAGTGGCAGGACTCTTGCAGGGGTCTCCCTTTTGTTCCTTAGTTGTGGATCCAGTGAGTCATTGTTCATATTGTATTGTCTTGTTTCCTGTACACCATCCGTGACATTATAAGCCGCCAAAACCGTCTCAAGCATGGATCCGGTTTCACTTTTGGCTGAGCGCTTCCAGGGTCTTTCATTGGAGGTAGCTGATCTCCGTAAGACTTTTTCTCAGTTTCAAGTGACCGGTTCAGCTTGCGTTCATGGAGTTTGTTCTGAGCCTAAGATCTCGCTCCCGGATACGTTCTCCGGGGGTAGTGAGTATTTTGTGCGTTTTAGAGAGGCTTGCAAACTCCATTTTCGCCTTCTTCCCCATTCCTCTGGTGATGAAGAACGGAGGGTGGGGATCATTATATCGCTGCTCAGGGGTAACGCTCAATCCTGGGCCTTTTCGCTGCCGGAGGGGGCACGGCCCCTCCGTTCAGTGGATGAATTCTTTTTAGCCCTGGGTCAGATATATGATGATCCGGATCGTATTGCTCTGGCTGAGTCTAGACTACGTCTGTTATGCCAGGGTAAACAATCCGCAGAGATATACTGCTCAGAATTTCGGAGATGGGCAGCTGATACTGGTTGGAATGATGCTGCACTCCGAAGTCAATTTTGCCATGGTCTTTCAGAGAGATTAAAAGATGCATTTGCCTTTCATGAGAGACCTACCTCCTTGGATTCTGCTATGTCTCAGGCCGTTCGTATTGACAGGCGTCTTAGAGAGAGAGGAGAGATCTCTCCTTCCTGTCATACGCAGTCCCGGGACAGTGCAGCGGTCTCTTTCTGTGCGCAGGGGTCTCAGTCGCTGTCAGTCCCTTCTGAGCAGGAGCCCATGCAGCTGGGGTTGATTGCCTCTGACAATAGAAAATTCAGCCCGCATGGGAGGGTTTGTTTTTGTTGTGGAGGTATAAATCATTTGGCAAATGTTTGTCCCTCTAAGAGATTCAGGCAGTTTTCTGGGAGTAATAGAGAAACAAAAAGGAAAAAATCTTTTACAAATCTTCCGTCTGTTACTATTGGTAGGGTTAAGGCGGAAATTGAAGGTTTTCCGTTTGCTTGTAGTTCCCGTTTTGTCCTGCCTGCTAGGGTGGCGCTAGAGAGCAAAAGCATTTTTTGTGAGATTTTTGTGGATAGTGGAGCAGCTGTCAATCTCATTGATAATCAATTTGCAATAACTCATGGTTTCCAGGTATGCACTTTGGGAAAGGATATTCCTGTTTTTGCTATTGATTCCGCTCCACTTTCTCAGAAATCATTAAAGGGCATAGTTCACAATATCCGTTAAATTGTGAGTGATGCTCATGTTGAGGATGTGTCATGTTTCGTCCTTAGCGGTTTGCCTACTCCTCTAGTGTTGGGGCTACCCTGGCTCACTAAACATAACCCCACCATTGATTGGCAAGCGAGGCAAATAAATGGTTGGAGTGACTTTTGCAGAGAGAATTGCCTCATGACATCTGTTTCTGAGGTTTCTACTAAGACTGTACCACCTTTCCTCTCTGAATTTTCGGATGTCTTCTCTGAGAGTGGAGTTCAGGATTTGCCCCCGCACAGGGAGTACGATTGCCCTATTAATCTCATCCCAGGCGCCAAGCTGCCTAAATCTCATTTATACAATCTTTCCCAACCTGAGAGGGTCGCTATGCGTGCTTATATCTCTGAGAGTCTGAGAAAAGGACACATACGACCCTCGAAGTCACCTGTTGCCGCTGGTTTTTTCTTTGTTAAGAAAAAAGATGGTTCTTTAAGACCTTGTCTGGATTTCAGGGAGCTGAACAGTATCACTATTCGTGACCCTTATCCGCTTCCTCTGATCCCGGACCTGTTTAACCAGGTTGTTGGGGCTAAAGTCTTTTCCAAATTAGACCTAAGAGGGGCATACAACCTGGTCAGGGTCAGAGAAGGAGACGAATGGGAGACGGCTTTCAATACCCCTGAGGGCCATTTTGAGAATTTGGTTATGCTTTTTGGTTTGATGAATGCCCCAGCCGTTTTTTAGCATTTCGTGAACAGCATTTTTTATCATTTAATGGGAAAATTTGTATTAGTGTATTTGGATGACATTTTGATTTTTTCTCCTGATTTCAAGACTCATAAGGAACATTTACGTCAGGTCTTGCTCATTCTGCGGGAAAATAAATTATACGCGAAACTGGAAAAATGTGTGTTTGCGGTTCCAGAAATTCAATTTCTGGGGTTTCTTCTCTCCGCTTCTGGTTTTCGCATGGACCCCGAGAAGGTCCGCGCTGTGCTTGAGTGGGAGCTTCCTGAGAATCAGAAGGCGCTGATGCGTTTTTTGGGCTTTGCCAATTATTACAGGAAATTTATTTTGAATTATTCCTCTGTTGTTAAACCACTCACTGATATGACCAGAAAGGGGGTAGATTTTTCTTCCTGGTCGGTAGAGGCGCGTAAGGCCTTTTCTAATATCAAGGAGAGTTTTGCTTCCGCTCCCATCCTGGTACAACCTGATATTTCGTTACCCTTCATAGTTGAGGTTGATGCTTCTGAGGTAGGGGTGGGTGCGGTCTTGTCTCAGGGTTCCTCTCCTGCCAAATGGCAACCGTGTGCCTTTTTCTCAAAGAAACTCTCCTCCACAGAGAGAAATTATGATGTGGGAGATAGTGAATTGTTGGCCATCAAGTTGGCTTTTGAAGAATGGCGCCATTGGCTAGAGGGAGCCAGACACCCTATTACTGTGTTTACTGACCATAAAAATCTGGCCTACTTGGAGTCAGCCAAGCGTCTGAACCCGAGACAGGCCAGATGGTCTTTGTTCTTTTCAAGGTTTAATTTTGTTGTCACGTTCCGCCCTGGGGTTAAGAATGTGAAGGCAGATGCCCTGTCACGTTGTTTTCCGGGAGGTGGGAATTTTGAAGACCCGGGTCCCATTTTGGCTGAAGGTGTGGTGGTCTCTGCTCTTTTTCCTGAATTGGAGGCAGAGGTTCAGGCAGCCCAGTCAGAGGCTCCTGATCTTTGTCCTCCTGGGAGGTTGTTTGTGCCTCTCGCTTTGAGACACAAGATTTTTAAGGAACACCACGATACGGTCCTTGCTGGGCACCCGGGGGCAAGAGCCACACTGGATCTCATCGCTCGGAGATTCTGGTGGCCTGCGCTTCGTAAGTCGGTTGAGGGTTTTGTGGCAGCTTGCGAGACTTGCGCTCGTGCCAAAGTCCCTCATTCACGGCCATCAGGTCCTCTCCTTCCCTTACCCATTCCTTCCCGTCCTTGGACACATCTGTCCATGGACTTCATAACGGACTTGCCTCCTTCCTCGGGGAAGACTGTGATTCTGGTGGTGGTGGACCGTTTTAGCAAAATGGTGCATTTCATCCCTTTTCCTGGTTTGCCCAATGCTAAGACGCTGGCGCAGGCATTTATTGACCACATTGTCAAATTGCATGGTATTCCTTCAGACATAGTCTCTGATAGGGGCACGCAGTTTGTTTCCAGATTCTGAAAGGCTTTCTGTTCTCGCTTGGGGGTTCGGTTGTCATTCTCTTCTGCTTTCCACCCGCAGTCGAATGGCCAGACAGAGCGCGTCAATCAGAATCTGGAGACATATCTGCGCTGTTTTGTGGCGGAGAATCAGGAGGATTGGTGTTCTTTTTTGTCCCTTGCTGAGTTTGCTTTAAATAACCGTCGTCAGGAGTCCTCTGATAAGTCACCATTTTTTGGTGCATATGGGTTTCATCCGCAGTTTTGGACTTTCTCGGGAGAGGGGTCTTCTGGTTTACCTGATGAGGACAGATTTTTCTCGTCTTTGTCATCTATTTGGCAAAAGATTCAGGATAATCTAAAGAGCATGAGTGAGAGATATAAGCGTGTGGCGGATAAGAGACGTGTGCCTGGTCCGGACCTGAATGTTGGTGATCTGGTGTGGTTGTCTACCAAGAATATCAAATTGAAGGTTCCCTCCTGGAAGTTGGGTCCTAGGTTTATTGGGCCTTACAAGATCCTGTCTGTCATCAATCCTGTTGCCTACCGTCTTGATCTTCCTCAGACTTGGAAGATCCATAATGTTTTTCATAAGTCCTTATTGAAACCTTATGTTCAACCTATTGTACCCTCGCCTTTGCCTCCTCCTCCGATTATGATTGATGGAAATATTGAATTTCAGGTCTCTAGGATTGTGGATTCTGGTCTTGTCCGCGGTTCCCTCCAGTACCTCGTTCATTGGGAGGGTTATGGTCCTGAGGAGAGGATGTCGGTCCCAGTGACGGACATTAAGGCCACTCGTCTCATCAGGGCTTTCCATAGGTCCCATCCTGAGAAGGTGGGCCCTGAGTGTCCGGAGTCCACTCGTAGAGGGAGGTGTACTGTCACAACCAGACAGTTGAGAAGCTCTGACAGGAGCTTTCCAGATCCTCCTCCTTGAGTTTCTTTGTTTTGGTTTCTGTTCCTCATCTCGTTAGTCTATCTCAGCTGTCATGCAGTTGGACTGATTGCTGCCCTTTAAGTTCCTCCCCAGAATGCAGTAGTGTGCGGCTTATACAACTTCCTGGAGTGTGTGTGCATGCTGTTCCTAGTTCTCAGTCCACAGTCCCCAGTCGTCTGCAAGATAAGTTCTGTTTATGTATTTTTGATTTTCTGTTTTCTGGATCCAGGTGACCCTGACTCCCTCCGTGTCTGTGTAGGGAGCCGGTGGTCGTGTCCCCTCACTATTGTAGGGTCATCAGGTGTAAGATAGCCGAGGTACGTGGATATGCGCCCATCCACCTTTGGGGTGGTCGCATAGGCTGAGCAATAAGGGAGAGCGGCAGGACTCTTACAGGGGTCTCCCTTTTGTTCCTTAGTTGTGGATCCAGTGAGTCATTGTTCATATTGTATTGTCTTGTTTCCTGTACACTATCCGTGACAGATGGCCGTGAATGAGGGACTTTGGCACGAGCGCAAGTCTCGCAGGCTGCCACAAAACCCTCAACCGACTTACGAAGCGCAGGCCACCAGAATCTCCGAGCAATGAGATCCAGTGTGGCTCTTGCCTCCGGGTGCCCAGCAAGGACCGTATCGTGGTGTTCCTTAAAAATCTTGTGTCTTAAAGCGAGAGGCACAAACAACCTCCCAGGAGGACAAAGATCAGGAGCCTCTGACTGGGCTGCCTGCACCTCTGCCTCCAATTCAGGAAAGGAATGGGTAAGGGAAGGAGAGGACCTGATGGCTGTGAATGAGGGACTTTGGCACGAGCGCAAGTCTCGCAGGCTGCCACAAAACCCTCAACCGACTTACGAAGCGCAGGCCACCAGAATCTCCGAGCGATGAGATCCAGTGTGGCTCTTGCCTCCGGGTGCCCAGCAAGGACCGTATCGTGGTGTTCCTTAAAAATCTTGTGTCTTAAAGCGAGAGGCACAAACAACCTCCCAGGAGGACAAAGATCAGGAGCCTCCGACTGGGCTGCCTGCACCTCTGCCTCCAATTCAGGAAAAAGAGCAGAGACCACCACACCTTCAGCCAAAATGAGACACGGGTCTTCAAAATTCCAAACCTCCCGGAAAACAACGTGACAGGGCATCTGCCTTCACATTCTTAACCCCAGGGCGGAACGTGACAACAAAATTAAACCTTGAAAAGAGCAAAGACCATCTGGCCTGTCTCGGGTTCAGACGCTTGGCTGACTCCAAGTAGGCCAGATTTTTATGGTCAGTAAACACGGTGATAGGGTGTCTGGCTCCCTCTAGCCAATGGCGCCATTCCTCAAAAGCCAACTTGATGGCCAACAATTCCCTATCTCCCACATCGTAATTTCTCTCTGCGGAGGAGAGTTTTTTTGAGAAAAAGGCACACGGTCGTCATTTGGCAGGAGAGGAACCCTGAGACAAGACCGCACCCACACCCACCTCAGAAGCATCAACCTCAACTATGAAGGGTAAAGAAATATCAGGTTGTACCAGAATGGGAGCGGAAGCAAAACTCTCCTTGATATTAGAAAAGGCCTTACGCGCCTCTACCGACCAGGAAGAAAAATCTACCCCCTTTCTGGTCATATCAGTGAGTGGTTTAACAACAGAGGAATGATTCAAAATAAACTTCCTGTAATAATTGGCAAAGCCCAAAAAACGCATCAGCGCCTTCTGATTCTCAGGAAGCTCCCACTCAAGCACAGCGTGGACCTTCTCGGGGTCCATGCGAAAACCAGAAGCGGAGAGAAGAAACCCCAGAAATTGAATTTCTGGAACCGCAAACACATATTTTTCCAGTTTCGCGTATAATTTATTCTCCCGCAGGATGAGCAAGACCTGACGTAAGTGTTCCTTATGAGTTTTGAAATCAGGAGAAAAAATCAAAATGTCATCCAAATACACTAATACAAATTTTCCCATTAAATGATAAAAAATGCTGTTCACGAAATGCTGAAAAACGGCTGGGGCATTCATCAAACCAAAAGGCATAACCAAATTCTCAAAATGGCCCTCAGGGGTATTGAAGGCCGTCTTCCATTCGTCTCCTTCTCTGACCCTGACCAGGTTGTATGCCCCTCTTAGGTCTAATTTGGAAAAGACTTTAGCCCCAACAACCTGGTTAAACAGGTCCGGGATCAGAGGAAGCGGATAAGCGTCACGAATAGTGATACTGTTCAGCTCCCTGAAATCCAGACAAGGTCTTAAAGAACTATCTTTTTTCTTAACAAAGAAAAAAACTGCGGCAACAGGTGACTTCGAGGGTCGTATGTGTCCTTTTCTCAGACTCTCAGAGATATAAGCACGCATAGCGACCCTCTCAGGTTGGGAAAGATTGTATAAACAAGATTTAGGCAGCTTGGCGCCTGGGATGAGATTAATAGGGCAATCGTACTCCCTGTGCGGGGGCAAATCCTGAACTCCACTCTCAGAGAAGACATCCGAAAATTCAGAGAGGAAAGGTGGTAAAGTCTTAGTAGAAACCTCAGAAACAGATGTCATGAGGCAATTCTCTCTGCAAAAGTCACTCCAACCATTTATTTGCCTCGCTTGCCAATCAATGGTGGGGTTATGTTTAGTGAGCCAGGGTAGCCCCAACACTGGAGGAGTAGGCAACCCGTTTAGGACGAAACATGACACATCCTCAACATGAGTATCACTCACAATCAAACGGATATTGTGAACTATGCCCTTTAACGATTTCTGAGAAAGTGGAGCGGAATCAATAGCAAAAACAGGAATATCCTTTCCCAAAGTGCATACCTGGAAACCATGAGTTATTGCAAATTGATTATCAATGAGATTGACAGCTGCTCCACTATCCACAAAAATCTCACAAAAAATGCTCTTGCTCTCTAGCGCCACCCTAGCAGGCAGGACAAAATGGGAACTACAAGCAAACGGAAAACCTTCAATTTCCGCCTCAACCCTGACAATAGTAACAGACGGAACATTTTTAAAAGATTTTTTCCTTTTTGTTTCTTTATTACTCCCAGAAAACTGCCTGAATCTCCTAGAGGGACAAACATTTGCCAAATGATTTATACCTCCACAACAAAAACAAACCCTCCCATGCGGGCTGAATCTTCTATTGTCAGAGGCAATCAACCCCAGCTGCATGGGCTCCTACTCAGAAGGGGCTGACAGCGACTGAGACTCCTGCGCACAGACTGAGACCGCTGCACTGTCCCGGGACTGAGTATGACAGGAAGGAGAGATCTCTCCTCTCTCTCTAAGACGCCTGTCAATACGAACGGCCTGAGACATAGCAGAGTCCAAGGAGATAGGCCTCTCATGAAAGGCAAATGCATCTTTCAATCCCTCTGAAAGACCATGGCAAAATTGACTTTGGAGTGCAGCATCATTCCAACCAGTATCAGCTGCCCATTTCCGAAATTCTGAGCAGTATATCTCTGCGGATTGTTTACCCTGGCATAACAGACGTAGTCTAGACTCAGCCAGAGCAATACGATCCGGATCATCATATATCTGACCCAGGGCTAAAAAGAATTCATCCACTGAATGGAGGGGCCGTGCCCCTTCCCACAGCGAAAAGGCCCAGGACTGAGCGTTACCCCTGAGCAGCGATATAATGATCCCCACCCTCCGTTCCTCATCACCAGAGGAATGGGGAAGAAGGCGAAAATGGAGTTTGCAAGCCTCTCTAAAACGCACAAAATTCTCACTACCCCCGGAGAACGTATCCGGGAGCGAGATCTTAGGCTCAGAACAAACTCCATGAACGCAAGCTGAACTGGTCACTTGAAACTGAGAAAAAGTCTTACGGAGATCAGCTACCTCCAATGAAAGACCCTGGAAGCGTTCAGCCAAAAGTGAAACCGGATCCATGCTTGAGACGGTTTTGGCGGCTTATAATGCCACGGAAGGTGTACAGGAAACAAGACAATGCAAAAGAATCTATGACTCACTGGATCCAAAACTAAGGAACAAAAGGGAGACCCCTGCATGAGACCTTGCACTCTCCCTGACTGCTCAGCCTATGCGAACACCCCAAAGGTGGATGATCGCATATCCCCGTACCTCGACTATATAATACCTGAACACCCTACAATATTGAGGGGACACGACCACCGGCTCCCTACACTAGACACGGAGGGAGTCAGGGTCATCTGGGATCCAGCAAACAGAAAATCACAAATGAATGTACAGCACTTATCTTGTAGAAGACTGGGAAATAGGAACAGCATGCACACACACTCCGGGAAGTTGTATAAGCCGCACACTAATGCATTATGGGGAGGAATTTAAAGGGATGCAATCAGTCCAACTACATGACAGCTGAGAGAGACTAACGAGATGAGGAACTGAAAACCAAAACAAAGAAAACTCAAGGAGGAGGTTTTGAAAGGCTTCTGTCAGAGCTTCTCAGCTGTCTGGTTGTGACAGGTAATCTGTGACTACAGCCATTCAGACTTTGCTACACTGAGGGACACTGTTAAGACACCCTTCACACATCCTGGCCAGATGCTCCATCAAACCCCTGTATCCTGCAATGGACATTATAGCCATTACAGCCAAGGTACTGTTGCCAGCCATAGATTTTGTTGAGACTTAAGCAACAAAGTGTACAAAGAGGGCCATAACTCATATCCTTGTCTAAATGCATACACTGCTAACTGGGAGAGAATTGCACTGTGTACAGTTGGAACTATGTTTTGCTATAGTTAGATGTACTACAATTCCTATTTTGCTGTACAGTAAAGAGAGATGTTTATTTTTCTACCAATGGCCTATTTTTCTGACTCCTACATCATTTGCTGGCCATTGCACTCTACATACCCTGCTTTTAACCCATTCAGACACCTAACATCACGGGCATAAGTTCGCCAGATAATTATACTGTGTCTTGTAGAGCCCATAATATTTATAATGGCCCCTATAGTACCACCAGTGTAAATACTGGAAGCACTACAAGAGACAGTATATTTATTGGGGCACTTAGGGGGCCTTATAAACATTCGGGACACTACAAAAGCCAGTATAAATATTGGGGGGCACTACAGCGGACATTATAAATGTTGGGGCACTACAGGGAGCATTATAAATACTGGGGGCACCATTACTAATAAGTACATTCTGGGAGAAGATTAGATACACAGTTCAGCAGACAGTATCACATATGATAGGATTAGATAAAGCAGCTCAGCAAACAGTATCTCACATGATGGCATTGGATACACAGCGCACCTGCCTTGCAATTTTTGGAAGTCTAATACCAGTTAATTGAGCGGACACTGTGTATGTGCAGGGTGCTCTCCGTTAACTTTAGGACTAGAGTTGAGCGAACACCTGAATGTTCGGGTTCGAGAAGTTCGGCCGAACTTCCCGGAAATGTTTGGGTTCGGGATCCGAACCCGACCCGAACTTCGTCCCGAACCCGAACCATATTGAAGTCAATGGGGACCCGAACTTTTCGGCACTAAAAAGGCTGTAAAACAGCCCAGGAAAGAGCTAGAGGGCTGCAAAAGGCAGCATATAGAGGTTTGCGTATTCCCCTAAGACCAAATGTACATCTAGAAGATACCCATTTTACCAAAGGCTGGGAAAATCTTCTAACAGACTGTTGAAATATCTGGCAGAATATGAAAAGGAATTTTTTACTAAGGTGGACCAACAATTAGAGTAAGAAATTAAAGAAATACAGGAATTTGAAAAACACCCTGAGTTCCCTGACATTGAACAAAAAATAAAGAAAAATATTGATACCTTACAAAACGAAATTAAGGAAAGTAAACACGTAAAATACCTGAGGGATCGGACTGATTTTGAGAGTAATAGGGCATACCTCTGGAGGAATAGGGTGACTAATAGGAACCCACAGAGAATATATAGAGAGAATTCAGAGACAGAAACTTCAGGAACAGAGGGCTCAGGATATAGCTCTACGGGACAGGGGAATCGGTCTAAAGGGACAAAACGTAAGACTAAAAGAAGGCAATATCGCCCAAGAAAATCATCCCTAGAGAGACGTGAACTCCCTCAATCATGTGTGAGAGGGCCTATGGGAAAAGAAAACACTTCAAATGTGAACACGGCAACAACAAATATAAGTGTGGCCCCCATACCATCTTATCCTCATTCTTCTACGCAACCTTTCTCCTTTTGTCCACCTCAAGGTCCACCTCAAGGTCAGGGATACTCTATGTTCCAATCTCAAGCACCACAACCCCCACCCCAGACACAACCTGTACAGGTAGTTTCAGGAGAAAAGATGACATCTATAGCTCCCCTTTTTTTAGGCCAAACAGGGGTTCAATTGAGGGACCGAGAGAGATGGGGATACAGCAAATAGTTATAGGGACATCCCCTGAGGACCAGATGGTCCTAGATGAGAAACAGATTATTAATCTATCAAGGCATGTCTTAACATGATCAGAAAAAACCCTTTTAAGTAAGGGCCTCACTTTTACTCTGGTCCCCCAATATGATAAGTTCCTTTGGATTAAGGACATAAACCTCTTTGCACGGAAACTGGCCTTGCACAAGGTATATAAACAAGAAGAGAGTGATGCACGTAGACTGTATGAAAAAGAGAGGAGATGTGTGGAGATATTGGAATCTTTACAGGTGGAAAGCGATGGATATCAAATCCACCTTGACCCCCCATTTTCAACTTTAAAACCAAAGTCCAAAATGACTCCACAATTCACACAGTTCCAAGAAATAGAGACGTTCGTGCAACTGGTTACCAAGGATATAAATTCCTTGCAAATGAGGAAAGATCATATAACATCTAACCTTAGCAATGAGGAAATAAATGCTCTAGAAACCCTTAGGAAAAATGAGGACATCATAATTAAATTGAGTGATAAAGGGGGCAATATAGTCATTCAAGACAGAAATGACTATATTGATATGGTGCTTAGATTATTAAAAGACAAACAGACATACCAACCCCTACCAAAGGATCCCACAAAAGACTTCCTAAATGAACTTAAAAAACTACTAGATGATGCACTTCAGGATAACATCATAACAAAGGACGAGTACAAATACCTTTACAACAAGAATCCAACGATCTCCACTTTTTATGCTCTTCCTAAAGTACATAAAGGTAAACAACCTGTCCCAGGAAGACCAATTGTATCAGGGAATGACAATCTCACACAATCCATGAGTGAATACATCGATCAAATTTTAAGACCTTTCGTGATCACCTTGCCCTCGTATATAAAAGACACAAAGGATCTTCTTTCAAAGATTAACCCCTTCAGGACCGGGCTCAT
>NW_024400549.1:0-27254 GCF_905171765.1 Bufo bufo | reverse complement strand
TAATGATCTTGTAGAAGGCTTGCACATATAAATATAAATTTTTGCAGATGACACTAAACTGTGTAAAGTAATTAACACGGAAGAGGACAGTATACTGCTACAAATGGATCTGGATAGATTGGATGCTTCGGCAGAGAAGTGACAGATGAAGTTTAACACTGACAAATGTAAATTTATGCACATCGGAAGGAATTATGCAAGATACCCCCTACATACTAAATGGTGAAACACTGGGTAACACTGACATGGAAAAGGACTTAGGAATTTTAGTGGACAGCAAACTAATCTATACTTAGAAAACAGTATCAGGCAGCTGCTACCTAGGCCAGTAAGATAGTGGGTTGCATCAAAAGGGGCATAGATGCCAGTGATGAGAACATAGTCCACTGTGTACAGTTTTGGGCTCCTGTGAACAAGACAGACATAGCAGAACTGCAGAGAGTTCAGAGGAGGGAAACTAAAGTAATAATTGGAATGGGTGGACTACAGTACCCTGAAAGATTATCAACATTAGGGTTATTCAGTTTAGAAAAAAGACAATTGAAAGGAGATCTAATAACCATGTATAAATATATTAGGAATCAATATAGAGAACTCTCTGAATATTTATGCCCAGGACTGTGACTGTGACGAGGGGACATCCTCTCGGTCTAGAGGAAAGAACTGTTTTACACAAAGAACAGGATTCTTTACTTTAAGAACAGTGAGACTATGGAACTCACTGCCTGAGAAGGTGGTGATGGTGATCTCACTAAAAGAGTTCAAAAGGGGCCTGTATGTATTTCTGGAGTGTAATAATATTACAGGTTGTGCGATCTCCGAATCTGTTTGTACGTTCTGAGGCTCCACAAAAAAAATATAGAACATGTTCTATCTGCAAAACAGACATGAATAGGCATTTGAAACAGACTACTGGACCTGCGAAAGGGAAAATGTGAGATGCACGCAGCCCGTGTCTGTGTTTTACAGATCTGAGATTTGCAACAAATGATACGGGAGTATGCATGGGGCTTAAATCAGATACTTGCAGCTTGTATGAATGGAGGAAAATGTGGTTATTTTAAGCATTTGTGCACAAAGATTGTATCTAGCTGCACCACACTGGTAACTACCGAGAAAGTGTAGCCAGGTATGTTTCACCACCCTACTAGAGTACATACTGGGAGATAAAATATTACCCAGTGTCAATCATCTTTTAACCACAAAGCAACATGCTTCCTGTAATAATTTAAACTGACATTGATGTTGATAAAGCATAAGTAAACACTGTTTTATAATGTGAACAATGTCATGATATTCCGAAAAAGGGGGGGGGGACGACCCTAGGGGCGCCAGAAAGGGGGAAAGAGGAAAGGGGGATCCTGTGCTCACCCAGTGCACCCACAATGACACCCCTGAAAAAATAACTCGGCTCAAGCTCCCGAGCACAACATCAGAACAACAGAGAGAATGGAGCTCAAAATGCCAAATTATGAATATTGTAAATATGTTATTATGACATAAAAAGACATCAAAATTACATACAAAAGATGCAGTAGGGCAGGGAACAAAAAAGGAGCAGGGAGAGGAAAAAACGGCGCCACCCTGGGAGGGACACTCCGGTCATGAAGTATGATGTATAAGATCAGCGGGATAAATATATGATAAAATGGTGAATAGCCCGCACATGAAAAATAATTGTAAATGAAAAAGGCGAGTCAAAAAATAATGACTGCAAAGCCCACACTAACATGGACATACATATCCGGCCAGCCGGTAGAAACCCTAACAAGTAAGTAGTAACTAGTCCAAATGGAGAAGAACCAGGATGTATAATAGCAAATGTGACTCACCAAAAATCAGACCAGGAGGGGACCAACCAGGATGGCGCTACCCCAACGCGCGTTTCGGCGTGCCTTCGTCAGGGGGTTTCCTCTCCCTGCTCCTTTTTTGTTCCCTGCCCTACTGCATCTTTTGTATGTAATTTTGATGTCTTTTTATGTCATAATAAAATATTTACAATATTCATCATTTGGCATTTTGAGCTCCATTCTCTCTGTTGTTCTAATGTCATGATATTGTATACTGTATTGTGTTGTGCAAGTTAACAAATCCACGTTTTTCTGCTCTTTTTGTGACCTATCACTCTTGAAGAGGTAATCTCATCTAGTATTTGAATCTGTGTTTAGCTCTGTTTATGAACTCAAACTGTAACCCCAATTCTTAAGACATCAATCATTGCATACTTCTTAAAAAAAATATATATATATATGAATTTTAACATGTTCTTCTTGCTCGAATATATTCGCCTATAGGCAAGTGTGTCTGGGGTGACTGCTAAAAGTATGAAGGAGGAGTGACCTTACGACATATAGTGGAGTTATTTTTTGCCAGGAATAAGGTCACCCTCAAATTTAATATCCAAAAACGTTATGGAACAAATAGAATGATGATAAGTGGGGCGGAGCTAGCGCAGGAACTGAATGGCCGTGTCTTGCTGAGGTCCGTACACAGACCTGCTGGAATTTAAGCTAACGCAAGCTACAGAGACCCGAATCATGGTTAAAATCAGTGGACAGAGACCCCTCGAGCCAGGCGCCATTCCTAAGGCTATAAACCCGAACTCGGGGATAGCTAAATTCCTCAAAAAGCAAGCTGCAGGCCCGGGAGCTAAAGACTCCAAAATGTCGCCGACGAATGACCGCGCTCCAGAAGGTGGAGAAGGTCAGTCAGAGGGAGAAAGTGATGCCAGGGATGTAAATTCCCCTCGTGCCTTACCTGTGTCCAGGAGGTTTATAAAACAGGCATTAGCTGAAGCCTTGCTACCTCTGAAACATGAGATATCTGTATGTGGGACATAGAGTCGAAACGCTGGAATCTACACAAGCAGCTACGCTTGAACACAGTGCAGTGATGGCTCAATCCCTCTCTACTTATCAAGCACACATTAATACCTTGTACGTAAGCCTGGAGGATCAAGAGAATCATAGCCGTAGAAATAATCTACGATTTAGAGGGGTTCCTGAATCGGTGGCTAGTGAAGAAATCGTACCTGTGATCAAAACTATCGCGTCCTCAATCCATGGATGCGAAAATCCCGCAAGCCTTATAATTGAAAGAGCTCATAGAGCCTTAAGACCCAAACCGAAAAGCAATGAACTTCCCAGAGACATTAAAAAATGCTTTCTGCTGCAAGATGGGCGAATAATATCACTTTCGAAAACAACCCCATATCTATTTACCAGGACTTAGCCCCGATTACCCTTCAGAAACGGAAGATTCTCAAACCCCTCACTGACCTCCTCCGTGAAAGACGGATCCCATATAGATGGACTTTCCCTTTTGGCCTTTCATTCAGCTACTCAGGAAAGTTCGTCAGGAACTCTTCTTATGATGATCTCCAAGAACTTTTCTCTTCCACAGACATCCCACCTTTGGATATCGTCTGCTGGGACACTGTTTCTGATATTAAATCTCTCCCTGACCTACCGAAGATGGCACCCTGGGAGAAAGCCGGCACCCCTAAACAACAAAGGGCGAAGAGAAGAAACAGCCTCCTGACTCCCAAAAGAATCGCATGGTCTTTCTCATAATGTCTATTATATAGTACATGCTTAGAATAGCCTGTTGATGCCCAAAAGCTCTCTCTCCCCTCCTCATCTTCTCCCCTTCCTCTCCTTATCCTATCCCCCTTCCATTTCCCCCCACCTTATTATTTCCCCCCCCCCTCCCTCTCGTCCCCCGTAATATCTTGTTGGTCTCAATATTATCCCTCCTGTCATCCCATAGCGGGTCATTATATATGAGGTAATAACCTCTCTCCCCCCCAGTTATTTGATAACAACTTACTTGATACTTAAATACTTCCTACAATTGACATCAATGTTGGTTGCCATAACGCGACCCTGGTTTAGTTGTTATTTTATGTTCAAATTTTGTTTTATTCTGTCATTTTACAGTCAGAGAGTATTGATATACTTTTCAGATGACCTTAAAAAAGTGTCATATTGGGCCCTGACTCCCCTTGAGGCTGCCAATCATTTTCTCCTCCCTCTTTTTGATAGTTACAGATATGGTAACTCTCAATTCCCCCTCCATTCCTTATCCAATTTTCCATGTCAGATTTCAAACTATCATCCTTCAACGTGAAGGGGTTGAGATCGCCTTCTGAAAGATCCCAGATCCTTTCCCTCCTGTGGAAAGAAAACTGCTCAATTATTTTCCTTCAGGAAACCCATTATAAACAAGGGAAATATCCAGATCTCTCCCATTCTAGATTTCCTGAATGGTATCATAGTGGTTCTGATGGTGCGGCCTCTATGGGAGTCAGCATTGGCTTAAAAAAAAATGTCCCTTTCCAATATTCTTCCCATACTGCAGATGCAGAGGGAAGATATCTTATTTTAAAGGGGCTTATTGGTCATAAAATGTTTACGCTGGTGAATATTTATGATCCTAACCATGATCAGGTCCCTTGGCTCCTAGAGGTTCTCTCTTTGATAGACACTATTAAAGAAGGGAATAGTTATTCTAGCAGGAGATCTAAACATTGCTTTACATCCTTCCACAGACACTTCATCCAAGAAGTCCCCTGTATTAGGCAAACTTCTGAAAAAACTAAAAAATAAATTACACTTATTGGGATTGATCGATATTTGGAGATGTATAAATCCATCCACTATTGACTACACTTTTTATTCTGCTCCAGGTCATTAATATAGTAGGATTGATTACATCTTCGTCCCAAAAGACTTCCTGCACCTATCTTCGAACCCTCAGATTGGAAACATCACCATATCAGACCACGCTCCGGTTTTCTGCTCCTTCCATCTACAACCTGGTTCTGGTAAGCCCTTTAGTTGGAGACTAAATGAATCCATATTGAGCGATTATAGACATGTAACCCACTTCCCCTCCCTCCTAGAGAAATACTTCAAAAACAATGATTCCCCTGAGGTCTCCCCACAAATATTATGGGATGCTCATAAAGCTTTTATTCGTGGTCATTTCATAAGCAAATGTTCCCATCTAAACAAATTGGCAGACAAACACTTTTCCGCCCTGTTAGACCGCATACACACTCTAGAAAACCGACATAAACATTCCCTTGACCCTCAACAATTATCTGACCTACTGACTCTTAGATCTGAGCTCAAAAACTTATTAAATAAAAAAACTGCCAAATACTACCTCTCTTCCCAACATAAATTTTATGCACACGGCAACAAGGCCTCTAGATTTATGATGAACAGTATAAAGAGGAAAAAAAATGCCAGATATGTAACCTCAATCAAATCATCCCAAGGACATCAACTTTACTCCCCAGAGTCCATTGCTGAACAATTTCGACTCTTCTATAATGATCTCTATAACCTACTCCCCCTCAGCTCCCCAACCTACTAATAGGACACATCTTCACCCCAAATCTTTTTTAGACACCCTTAAGTTGCCATCTTTGTCCACTTCCCAAAGAATAGACCTCTCAAACCTTTTGACCTTACAGAACTTACCAAAGCCCTAAAATCCTCCCCAAAAAACAAATGTCCCGGCCCTGATGGGCTTCTGACTGTATATTATTCAACCTTCCACAACACGCTAGCCCCTTATCTTCTCAGAGTTTTTAATCAAACTCTTTTAAACTTCCCCCTCTCTTCGGACATGACAAGAGCAGTGATCACGATTATTCCTAAAGACGGAAAGGACCCCACTATATGCGCCAACTACCGACCCATCTCCCTCCTGAACATAGATTTGAAACTTCTAGCAAAAATGCTTGCAACTAGAATACAATCTATTCTTCCTGACCTGATCCACCCTGACCAGGTGGGATTTGTTAAAGGGAGAGAGGGAAAAGACAATACTGCCAAAATACTAGATGCCCTTCATTATGTCTCAAACAAAAAATTACCTTTGGTTCTCCTAGGTACCGACGCGGAAAAAGCGTTTGACAGGATTGACTGGTCCTATATCAAGCTTACACTAATGAAATTTAACTTCCCTGCCCCTTATATTCATGCTATTTTTGCAATGTATAACAACGCTTCCGCCTCTGTCCTAGTGAATAACCATATATCTAACAACTTCCAAATTAAGAATGGAACACGTCAAGGCTGCCCCCTCTCCCCTCTTATCTTTGTCTTGGTCATGGAAACCCTTTTGCAAGCACTCAGACAAGAAGACTCCATTCAAGGACTAAAAATAGGGCCCCATGAATGTAAATTAGCTGCCTTTGCAGACGACCTCTTAATCCTAACTAGGGATGAGCGAACCCGAACTGTATAGTTCGGGTTCGTACCGAATTTTGGGGTGTCCGTGACACGGACCCGAACCCGAACATTTTCGTAAAAGTCCGGGTTCGGGTTCGGTGTTCGGCGCTTTCTTGGCGCTTTTTGAAAGGCTGCAAAGCAGCCAATCAACAAGCGTCATACTACTTGGCCCAAGAGGCCATCACAGCCATGCCTACTATTGGCTGATTTTGCATACGTTGTTAACCCTTTAGGTGTTGCACAAGAGTTATTGGCAAATGGGGAGGAAATTTGAGAATTTCATTTTTTTGTCTAATTTTTCATTTTAACCCATTTTTTCCACTAACAAATCAAGGGTTAACAGCCAAACAAGACTGTATCTTTATTGCCCTGACTCTGCCGTTTACAGAAACACCCAATATGTGGCCGTAAACTACTGTACGGCCACACAGCGGGGCGTAGAGTGAAAGGTGCGCTGTATGGTTTTTGGAGGGCTGATTTTTATGGACTGGTTTATTTACACCATGTCCCATTTGAAGCCCCCTGATGCACCCCTAGAGGAGAAACTCCCTAAAAGTGACCCCATCTAAGAAACTACACCCCTCAAGCTATTCAAAACTGATTTTACATACATCGTTAACCCTTTAGGTGTTGCACAGGAGTTATTGGCAAATGGCGATGAAATTTGAGAATTTCATTTTTTTGCCTAATTTTCCATTTTAACCCATTTTTTCCACTAACAAAGCAAGGGTTAACAGCCAAACAAGACTGTATCTTTATTGCCCTGACTCTGCTGTTTACAGAAACACCCCATATGTGGCCGTAAACTACTGTACGGGCACACAGCGGGGCGTAGAGTGAAAGGTGCGCCGTTTGGTTTTTGGAGGGCTGATTTTGCTGGACTGTTTTTTTGGCACCATGTCCCATTTGAAGCCCCCCTGATGCACCCCTGGAGTAGAAACTCCATAAAAGTGACCCCATCTAAGAAACTACACCCCTCAAGGTATTCAAAACTGATTTTACAAACTTTGTTAACCCTTTAGGTGTTGCACAAGATTTAATGGAAAATAGAGATACAATTTCAAAATTTCACTTTTTTGGCAGATTTTCCATTTTAATATTTTTTTTCCAGTTACAAAGCAAGGGTTAACAGCCAAACAAAACTCATTATTTATGGCCCTGATTCTGTAGTTTACAGAAACACCCCATATGTGGTCGTAAACTGCTGTACAGGCACACGGCAGGGCGCAGAAGGAAAGGTACGCCATACGGTTTTTGGAAGGCAGATTTTGCTGGACAGTTTTTTTTTACACCATGTCCCATTTGAAGCCCCCCTGATGCACCCCTAGAGTAGAAACTCCAAAAAAGTGACCCCATTTTAGAAACTACGGGATAGGGTGGCAGTTTTGTTGGTACTAGTTTAGGGTACATATGATTTTTGGTTGCTCTATATTACACTTTTT
Source organism: Bufo bufo (assembly GCF_905171765.1). Classification (NCBI taxonomy): domain Eukaryota; kingdom Metazoa; phylum Chordata; class Amphibia; order Anura; family Bufonidae; genus Bufo; species Bufo bufo. The sequence goes on along the minus strand of NW_024400549.1, from coordinate 19,567 downwards.
GTGCGGCAAGGTAACTAGAAATAGATTTTTTGGCACGTTTTTATTTTTTGTTATTGACAACATTCATCTGACAGGTTAGATCATGTGGTAAGGTTGTCACGGACGCGGCGATACCTAATATGTATACTATTTTTTTTATTTATGTAAGTTTTACACAATGATTTCATTTTTAAAACAAAAAAAATGTTTTAGTGTCTCCATAGTCTAAGAGCCATAGTTTTTTCAGTTTTTGGGCGATTATCTTAAGTAGGGTCTCATTTTTTGCGGGATGAAATGACGGTTTGATTGGCATCTATTTTGGGGTGCATATGACTTTTTGATTGCTTGCTATTACACTTTTTGTGACGTAAGATGACAAAAAATGGCTTTTTTTACACCGTTTTTTTTTTTTTTTTTTTTACGGTGGTCATCTGAGGGGTAAGATCATGTGATATTTTTATAGAGCCGGTTGATACGGACGCGGCGATACCTAATATGTATACTTTTTTTTTATTTATGTAAGTTTTACACAATGATTTCATTTTTGAAACAAAAAAAATCATGTTTTAGTGTTTCCATAGTCTAAGAGCCATAGTTTTTTCAGTTTTTGGGCGATTATCTTGGGTAGGGTATGATTTTTGCGGGATGAGATGACGGTTTGATTGGTACTATTTTGGCGGACATGCGACTTTTTTGATCACTTTTATTACCTTTTTTGGGAAGTAAGGTGGGCAAAATTTCAATTTCATCCTAGTTTTTTATTTTTTATTTTTATGGCGTTCACTGTTCGGGTAAAGTAACATGACCGTTTTATAGATCAGGTCGTTACGGACGCGGCGATACCAAACATGTGTAGGGAATTTTATTTTTTTCATTTTTAATCAGTGATAAATGTGTTTTTTGATTTTTACTTTTTTTTCACTTTTTTTAACTTTTTTTTTGACCCAGACCCACTTGGTTCTTGAAGATCCAGTGGGTCTGATGTCTGTATAATACAGTACAGTACAATATATATTGTTCTGTACTGTATTTTACTTACACTGAACAGATCTATGCTTTTAGCACAGATCTGTTCAGCACCATGGACAGCAGGACGCCTGAGAGGCGTCCTGTTGCCATGGGAACCTTCCCCGTCTGCTCAGAACTGCGCAGACGGGGAAGGGTAAGCACAGGGCTGAGGGGGGCTCTCTGGGGGCTCTCTCCCTCTCCCATCGGGGGGCTGCAAAGGCACAGCAGCCCCCTGATGGGAGAAGGAGGGAGCTCCCTGCGCTGTTAACCTTTTCCATACAGCGGTCCGTACGGACCGCTGTATGGAAAGGGTTAACGGCTGACATCGCATCGCAGATGTCAGCCATTTATACCAGGGTGCCAGCAATGTGCTGGCACCCTGGTATCCCCACTAGACACCAACGATTATACAAGGGGAGGCGGGCGGGGAATCGCGATCCCGCCTGCCGCACCGCCCGCCTCCCGCACCGCCCACACCGCCCGCAACCCTCCCCCAGCACCTCCCACCGGGCTAAAATCACTCGGGGGGTGCAGGGGGAGGGATACAGATCTATTTTAGGAATACTAAAGTTTCTGATCCCCGCGGTCAGGGACCGCAGGGATCAGAAACTGCAGAAATCGCAGCAAACCGCAGGTCTGAATTGACCTGCGGTTTGCCGCGATCGCCGACATGGGGGGGTCACGGGACCCCCCCGCGCATTTAGCCTAGGTGCCTGCTCGATGATTTGAGCAGGCACCGGGTTCCGATCACTGCCGGCCGGGCGGCAGTGATCGGAACAACACATGACGTACCGGTACGTCATGTGTCCTTAAGTACCAGGACATCATGACGTACCGGTACGTCATGTGTCCTTAAGAGGTTAACCATCAACAGTCTGATTATTTTTTGGCCATATACTACATCAGCTGCAGGCTGAGCCTGTGTCACCCAAGTGTATTTAACCATCGATAGTGTGGTTATTTTGTGCTATATCCTACATCAGCTTCAGGCTGAGCCTGTGTCACCCAAGTGCATTTAACCATCAACAGTCTGATTATTTTTTGGCCATATACTACATCTGGTGCAGGCTGAGCCTGTGTCACCCAAGTGCATTTAACCATCAACAGTGTGGTTATTTTCTGGCCATATATTACATCAGGGGCAAGTTGAGCCTGTCACCCAGCACCTAAAAAATAGACCTGACATTTCTATTCAACCAAATCTGTACTGTTTTAGCTGGTCAAGTTATTTGTATTGACCGTAAAAGCACACTTTTGTTTCTGGGTTGAAAAAGCATTCCCAAATTTGCCATTCTCAAAATAACTAGTTTGTGGTATTTGAGGCCTACTTGAAATCTATCCCAAAAAGAAAATCTTACATTGAAGGTATTGATAGTGTCATTCAGAAAAACCTAAGACACACGCTAGCGTGCTGATAGAAGTGTGATTCTGTGATTAAACCTATACCTGTCACACAGCGCAAAAAAAAAACAGGTCTCACATCTCTATTCAACCAAATCTGCAGTGTTTTATCTGGTCAAGTTATTTGTAGTGACCGTAAAAGCAGACTTTTTGTTCTGGGTTGAAAAAGCATTCCCAAATTTGCCATTCTCAAAATAACTAGTTTCTGGTAATTGAGGCCTACTTGAAATATATCCCAAAAAGAAAATCTTACATTGAAGGTACTGATAGTGTCATTCAGAAAAACCTAAGACACACGCTAGCGTGCTGATAGAAGTGTGATTCTGTGATTAAACCTATACCTGTCACACAGCGCAAAAAAAAAACAGGTCTCACATCTCTATTCAACCAAATCTGCAGTGTATTATCTGGTCAAGTTATTTGTAGTGACCCTTAAAGCAGACTTTTTGTTCTGGGTTGAAAAAGCATTCCCAAATTTGCCATTCTCAAAATAACTAGTTTCTGGTATTTGAGGCCTACTTGAAATCTATCCCAAAAAGAAAATCTTACATTGAAGGTATTGATAGTGTCATTCAGAAAAACCTAAGACACACGCTAGCGTGCTGATAGAAGTGTGATTCTGTGATTAAACCTATACCTGTCACACAGCGCAAAAAAAAACAGGTCTCACATCTCTATTCAACCAAATCTGCAGTGTTTTATCTGGTCAAGTTATTTGTAGTGACCGTAAAAGCAGACTTTTTGTTCTAGGTTGAAAAAGCATTCCCAAATTTGCCATTCTCAAAATAACTAGTTTCTGGTATTTGAGGCCTACTTGAAATCTATCCCAAAAAGAAAATCTTACATTGAAGGTATTGATAGTGTCATTCAGAAAAACCTAAGACACACGCTAGTGTGCTGATAGAAGTGTGATTCTGTGATTAAACCTATACCTGTCACACAGCGCAAAAAAGAAACAGGTCTCACATCTCTATTCAACCAAATCTGCAGTGTTTTAGCTGGTCAAGTTATTTGTAGTGACCGTAAAAGCAGACTTTTTGTTCTGGGTTGAAAAAGCATTCCCAAATTTGCCATTCTCAAAATTGTGGTGAACGGGAACAATGAGGAAAACATCTAATAAGGGCCGCGGACGTGGACATGGTCGTGGTGGTGTTAGTGGACCCTCTGGTGCTGGGAGAGGACGTGGCCGTTCTGCCACAGCCACACGTCCTAGTGAACCAACTACCTCAGGTCCCAGGTCCCAGTAGCCAGCAGAATTTACAGCGATATTTGGTGGGGCCCAATGCCGTTCTAAGGATGGTAAGGCCTGAGCAGGTACAGGCATTAGTCAATTGTGTGGCCGACAGTGGATCCAGCACGTTCACATTATCTCCCACCCAGTCTTCTGCAGAGAGCGCACAGATGGCGCATGAAAACCAAGCCCATCGGTCTGTCACATCACCCCCATGCATATCAGGGAAACTGTCTGAGCCTCAAGTTATGTAGCAGTCTCTTATGCTGTTTGAAGACTCTGCTGCCAGGATTTCCCAAGGGCATCCACCTTATTTTTCCTGATGATGAGAACATGGGAATACCACCTCAGCACGTCTCTGATGATGACGAAACACAGGTGCCAACTGCTGCGTCTTTCTGCAGTGTGCAGACTGAACAGGAGGTCAGGGATCAAGACTGGGTGGAAGACGATGCAGGGGACGATGAGGTCCTAGACCCCACATGGAATGAAGGTCGTGCCACTGACTTTCACAGTTCGGAGGAAGAGGCAGTGGTGAGACCGAGCCAACAGCGTAGCAAAAGAAGGAGCAGTGGGCAAAATCAGAACACCCGCCGCCAAGAGACTCTGCCTGCTACTCACCGCCGCCATCTGGGACCGAGCACCCCAAAGGCAGCTTCAAGGAGTTCCCTGGCATGGCACTTCTTCAAACAATGTGCTGACGACAAGACCCGAGTGGTTTGCACGCTGTGCCATCAGAGCCTGAAGCGAGGCATTAACGTTCTGAACCTTAGCACAACCTGCATGACCAGGCACCTGCATGCAAAGCATGAACTGCAGTGGAGTAAACACCTTAAAAACAAGGAAGTCACTCAGGCTCCCCCTGCTACCTCTTCTGCTGCTGCCGCCTCGGCCTCTTCTGCTGCTGCCGCCGCCTCGGCCTCTTCTGCTGAAGCTGCCGCCGCCGCCTCGGCCTCTTCCTCTGCCTCTGGAGGAACGTTGGCACCTGCCGCCCAGCAAACATGGGATGTACCACCAACACCACCACCTGTGTCACCAAGCATCTCAACCATGTCACACGGCAGCGTTCAGCTCTCCATCTCACAAACATTTGAGAGAAAGCGTAAATTCCCACCTAGCCACCCTCGATCCCTGGCCCTGAATGCCAGCATTTCTAAACTACTGGCCTATGAAATGCTGTCATTTAGGCTGGTGGACACACACAGCTTCAAACAGCTCATGTCACTTGCTGTCCCACAGTATGTTGTTCCCAGCCGCCACTACTTCTCCAAGAGAGTCGTGCCTTCCCTGCATAAACAAGTGTCCGATAAAATCAAGTGTGCACTGCGCAACGCCATCTGTGGCAAGGTCCACCTAACCACAGATACGTGGACCAGTAAGCACGGCCAGGGACGCTATATCTCCCTAACTGCACACTGGGTAAATGTAGTGGCGGCTGGGCCCCAGGCGGAGAGCTGTTTGGCGCACGTCCTTCCGCCGCCAAGGATCGCAGGGCAACATTCTTTGCCTCCTGTCTCCTCCTCCTCCTACTCAGCTTCCTCCTCCTCTTTTTCCACCTGCTCATCCAGTCAGCCACACACCTTCACCACCAACTTCAGCACAGCACGGGGTAAACGTCAGCAGACCATTCTGAAACTCATATGTTTGGGGGACAGGCCCCACACCGCACAGGAGTTGTGGCGGGGTATAGAACAACAGACCGACGAGTGGTTGCTGCCGGTGAGCCTCAAGCCCGGCCTGGTGGTGTGCGATAATGGGCGAAATATCGTTGCAGCTCTGGGACTAGCCGGTTTGACGCACATCCCTTGCCTGGCGCATGTGCTGAATTTGGTGGTGCAGAAGTTCATTCGCAACTACCCCGACATGTCAGAGCTGCTGCATAAAGTGCGGGCCGTCTGTTCGCGCTTCCGGCGTTCACACCCTGCCGCTGCTCGCCTGTCTGCGCTACAGCGTAACTTCGGCCTTCCCGCTCACCGCCTCATATGCGACGTACCCACCAGGTGGAACTCCACCTTGCATATGCTGGACAGACTGTGCGAGCAGCAGCAGGCCATAGTGGAGTTTCAGCTGCAGCACGCACGGGTCAGTCGCACTGCGGATTAGACACACTTCACCACCAATGACTGGGCCTCCATGCGAGACCTGTGTGCCCTGTTGCGCTGTTTCGAGTACTCCACCAACATGGCCAGTGGCGATGACGCCGTTATCAGCGTTACAATACCACTTCTATGTCTCCTTGAGAAAACACTTAGGGCGATGATGGAAGAGGAGGTGGCCCAGGAGAAAGAGGAGGAAGAGGGGTCATTTTTAGCACTTTCAGGCCAGTCTCTTCAAAGTGACTCAGAGGGAGGTTTTTTGCAACACCAGAGGCCAGGTACAAATGTGGCCAGACAGGGCCCACTACTGGAGGACGAGGAGGACGAGGATGAGGAGGAGGTGGAGGAGGATAAGGATGAAGCATGTTCACAGCGGGGTGGCACCCAAAGCAGCTCGGGCCCATCACTGGTGCGTGGCTGGGGGGAAACACAGGACGATGACGATACGCCTCCCACAGAGGACAGCTTGTCCTTACCTCTGGGCAGCCTGGCACACATGAGCGACTACATGCTGCAGTGCCTGCGCAACGACAGCAGAGTTGCCCACATTTTAACGTGTGCGGACTACTGGGTTGCCACCCTGCTGGATCCCCGGTACAAAGACAATGTGCCCACCTTACTTCCTACACTGGAGCGTGATAGGAAGATGCGCGAGTACAAGCGCACATTGGTAGACGCGCTACTGAGAGCATTCCCAAATGTCACAGGGGAACAAGTGGAAGACCATTGGAAGAATAGAGTTGATCAAATCTACCGTCTAGAGCAGGGGTGGCCAACCCGTGGCTCTTGAGCCGCATGCGGCTGTTTGCTTCTTCAAGTGAGGCTCTAGCTGTGGGGCCGGGAAGCAGTTAGGCCGCCTCACTCTACATCCCATGCTCAGATCTCTATTCCTGATCGGGCACTGTTGCTACTTTGCAGCTCCAACACACTCTCCACTACGTCCTGATGCACACAGTGTGAGAACGTAGTACTTTGAGACACGCACTATGACCTGACGTTGTGCTCATCAGGTCACAGTGGAGAGCGTGTCAGACCTGCAGAGTAGCAGGTGCCCGAGCAGGAGTCCAGTGCCTGATCAGCAGAGGGAAGAGATTTTTTTTAAATTATAGAACTGAGCATGGGGGTCTGATCTAAGCATGGAAGGTTCTGATCTGAGCATGAGGGGGGGGGGGTCCTGATCTGGGCAATGGGAGTCTGATCTGAGCATGGGGGTCTGATCTGAGCATGGGTGGGATCTGAGCATGGGGAGCAGATCTGAGCATGGGTTGGTCAGGTCTGAGCATGGGGGGGTCAGATCTGAGAAGGGGGAGATATGAGCATGGGGGAGATCTAAGCATGGGGGGGGGATCTGAGCATTGGGGGGGGAGATCTGAGCATTGGGGGTCTGACACTGGGAGTCTAATTTGTGTTGTCTGATCCGAGCATTGGGGTTCTTATTTTAGGTGTCTAATTTGAAGGTCTGATGAGGTTTGGGGATCTTATTTTAGGTCAGATGAGGATTGGGGATCTGATTTAGGAGTCTGATCTGAGGTCTGATGAAAAATATATTTTTAATTTTTTTCTCTGCTAATGAAAAATAAGAAAATAATATTTTTATCAGATCTCAGATCAGATGAAAAATCTTTTTGTCTCTTATTTTTCTTTGTTAAAACCTAGTGTAGGTGCATCTTGTAGGGCGAAATATATGGTGACTCGTGTGTAAATGTATAGCTTGTGGCTCCTGATAGTCATACTAAGGGGGGGCTCTTTGTTTCTGTAAGGTTGGCCACCCCTGGTCTAGAGGAATTGTCCAACTGGGAATTGGGCACCAGAAAGAAATTCCTTGCAACCTGGTCACCATGGAGGAAACATAGAAATTTCTCCTAATTAGGTTCATCTCGGAACCTTCCTCCCTCCAAATGATCTAATCTATGATTGGTTATAGATCATACCTATGCTGCCTCAAATGATATGTCTTACTCCTGTTATTACATTGTTACTGATCCTATGCCTCAATATTGACTATTTACATCTGACACCTGTTTTGTCTTTATGTATATTCTGATGCCTATATCTCACATCATACTCCCTGCTGCGTCAGGGAAAACTTAAATACTCTCAGAATTGTACTGTATTTGTTACCCATTGATTCATAAACAAAAAATCTATAAAAATTGTTTATACAAAAAAAAAAAAAATGAATGATGATAAGTAAGCCGCATTTGTGATTGCATTTCATGTGTATTTATTTCTGGGTTTTGCCATTTTATTTATGTTATTTATGTTATGAAATTTAGAGCTACATGCAACTTTGTCACAAAAGTTGGATTACACAAGAGTTGGATTACGATTTAGTTAGTTCCCTATTTTTGTTCATGTGACATTTTGGCTCAGTGCTTGACACTAACTGGATGTCAGGAATCTACTTAGTTATTATCTAGTGCATGGCTGTTTTAGGAGGGTTGCTATGCCAACTAGCTAAGCCCCAGCTGGTTATCCTGCCAGTGAAGATGGACGTTGACTATGCCAATCAGATACCTGGCTCTATGTCCAAACCCAGAGTTAGAAGGGAAGTTTGAGTCTGGCATTTGCTCTTTACATTTGCTGCATTTCTGTGGGACCTATTGGAACTTCCCGTGTATTGACCTTAGCTTTTCTGATTAAGCCCCTTGTCTGCTGTTTTGGCTTCTATTGACTCTCCTGGCTTAGAATCTGGCTTGTTCTATTCTCCTGCTTGAAATCTGATAAGTCTGCTTCCTACGAGCTCCCACCTGTTTTCTGCTGCCTTACTTGGATGATGTAACCTGGGGCAGGCTCTGGTGAACACCTAGGGGTAGATTTAGATCTACTAACTTGAGTGATGAAGGAAGATGTGTTGAAGACTAGTGATGGCCTTGCAGTTCGCCCGGCGGTCGGTTTATGGCAAACTTTGCGCGTTCGTGATTCGCCGAACATGCAAAAATATAGTGATGTTCGCACGCGTCATAATTTTTTGCATTGCGACAAACTTTGATCCATGACACATCCATCAGATGGGACAGGACAGCCAATTGAGACGTTTTTAGCACATAGACACACTGTCACGGCGGAGAGTGGGGGAAACCCCCCGCCGTGCGATGTTAAAGGATAATGGAAGCTGCTAGGCCAGGACCACAGGATCAGGGAGTAGGTCACCTCCTATTGCGTCCCTAATACTGACCCTGACTCCTATCCGTATGAGCCAACCCAGATGGTAGGAGGGCTCATACTCCGTAACCTAGGGTCCCTACTAGCCCTAAGGAAATCCCTGGACTTAGGAGCAGGGTAAGACGACCTGTTCCTCCTAGACACGGATGAACAAGTGTCTAACTGGCCAAGCTGCAAGGAAGGGAGAACATATACAGCCTATGGATATGGCAGGTTAGTGAAACCACTTCCACACCTACCTGCCACAGACACACTGACTGGAACCCGTGCTCAAATGCTGATGTCCACACCAAACATAAAAAGGACATAGCAGACACACATAAACACACAGGAAACCAGATCCATAGCTGCAATGAGGATAGACACCACACAAACATAAACATAACATCACAACATGTCTTTTATGACCACAAGAGTGGCCCTCACTGGAAGATAATATAAAGATACCAGGAGGGGTTTTATATACCTGCTTCCACAAAATACTGATTGAGGGGTGTGATATACCTGTTTCCACCAAATATTGATTAAAGGGTTCTATATACCTGTTTCCACAAAATACTGATTGAGGGGTGGAATATACCTGCTTCTAAAAAAATATTGATTAAGGGGTTCTATATACCTGCTTCCACAAAATACTGATTGAGTGGTGCGATATACCAGCTTCCACAAAATACTGATTGAGGCCTGCGATATACCTGCTTCCACAAATACTGCTCTTCTCTAGGGACTTTGGCACAGGGTCATTTTGAAAATGACAGGCAGAGGAAGAGGCAGGCCATTCTGCAGGGGTGATAGGGGTCAGGCAGGTGCACCAGGCCAGAGCCTAAGTGGGAAGTTGGAGAAGGTGCGTGCGATTATGTCAAAGGACGCACCAGAGTTGGTTGAGTGGCTCACTCAGCCTAACGCTTCTGCATAGAGTTGAGCGAACACCTGGATGTTCGGGTTCGAGAAGTTCGGCCGAACTTCCCGGAAATGTTCGGGTTCGGGATCCGAACCCGACCCGAACTTCGTCCCGAACCCCATTGAAGTCAATGGGGACCCGAACTTTTCGGCACTCAAAAGGCTATAAAACAGCCCAGGAAAGGGCTAGAGGGCTGCAAAAGGCAGCACAATGTAGTTAAATCCCCTGCAAACAAATGTGGATAGGGAAACTAATTAAAATAAAAATAAAATAAATAAAAATTAACCAATATCAATTGGAGAGAGGTCCCATAGCAGAGAATCTGGCTTCATGTCAGCAGAGAATCAGTCTTCATGTCATAGCAGAGAAGCAGGCTTCACGTCACCCACCACTGGAACAGTCCATTGTCACATATTTAGGCCCAGGCACCCAGGCAGAGGAGAGAGGTCCCATAGCAGAGAATCTGGCTTCATGTCAGCAGAGAATCAGTCTTCATGTCATAGCAGAGAATCAGGCTTCACGTCACCCACCACTGGAACAGTCCATTGTCACATATTTAGGCCCAGGCACCCAGGCAGAGGAGAGAGGTCCCATAGCAGAGAATCTGGCTTTATGTCAGCAGAGAATCAGTCTTCATGTCATAGCAGAGAATCAGGCTTCACGACACCCACCACTGGAACAGTCCATTGTCACATATTTAGGCCCAGGCACCCAGGCAGAGGAGAGAGGTCCCATAACAGAGATTCAGGCTTCATGTCAGCAGAGAATCAGTCTTCATGTCATAGCAGAGAATCAGGCTTCATGTCACCCACCACTGGAACAGGCCACTGTCAGATATTTTTAGGCCCCGGCACCCAGACAGAGGAGAGAGGTCCCATAACAGAGATTCAGGCTTCATGTCAGCAGAGAATCAGTCTTCATATCATAGCAGAGAATCAGGCTTCATGTCACCCACCACTGGAACAGGCCACTGTCAGATATTTTTAGGCCCCGGCACCCAGACAGAGGAGAGAGGTCCCATAACAGAGATTCAGGCTTCATGTCAGCAGAGAATCAGTCTTCATATCATAGCAGAGAATCAGGCTTCATGTCACCCACCACTGGAACAGGCCACTGTCAGATATTTTTAGGCCCCGGCACCAAGACAGAGGAGAGAGGTCCCATAGCAGAGATTCAGGCTTGGGTGTGTCTGGTGTCTGCAGCTGAGGTGAAAGGGTGTGTCTGCTGCAGCTCCTGAACCTCCACAGCACAGGCCTCTCCGGGGAGTTTCCTACCATCTGCTCCCCAGGAGGAGTTCCAGGCTTGCGGGGGAGTGTGACACCTTTTCCCCCCCACCTTTCCCCCCCCCGGCAGCAATTCGCTGCATTGATCACCTGTCTGCCTATGACTCCTGCACCAAATGCCATTAGCCGTTTCTAGGCTTTACTACTTTGTTTACCATCAATGGTGACGCATACCCTGTGCGTCCCACATGATCATCAGACCATCTGACCATTGGCTGTATGATCCCGGACTCCGCCCATCTCCCATCGCGCTCCCGCCCATCTCATGTGATGTTGCCGACGTGTGACGTCACTGACGGCGTCTGCCTCTTGCCCTGTGGATGCTGCCTCGGCGCAGGCTCTCTGACGCTGGGGTCACGTGACCGGGTAGGAGCGGCGCTTCAGGTAGGCGTGACACTGCGATGACGCAACTGAGAGGGAGGGGCGAAGGACCTGGGGCGCGATTATTTAAAACCCATTACTAGGGTACATCACTGCGGCTGGTTCATTGCATTGCTACCCCCAACCAGAAGGGTCTCATTTGCCTGGGACCATTGTGTCTCCCGGAACGTCCAGCACTGGACTACCCCTCCAGTGTAATACTGCATCCTACACCAGGATAGCAGCACACAAGCTTCCCAGCTTGTCTCTCTTTCTCCAGTGTGCTATTGAGCCCCAGGCCAGATACCTGTGGCTCGCTACCCTCCTGTCTTCCTGCAGTCTTTCCCTGAAGAGTCACGGACAGAAACGTGCCACGTCGGGAGACCTTTGGAAGCACCTTTATCAACAATCCACTGGCATAACTTCTGTAGTTTGTAGGGTAAGGTCCACCTTAGGGACAGGCTACCGGACGGGGTCGTCTTTTTCAAGGCGAGTGCTCCGTATAGATAGGTAGCAGTATAATAGCCCCCTTCACCTTAGGCAGGGCTTGCTTAGGAATCCTCCTAGTTCTCCACTGCACGGTTCCATTGTTACAGCACCCATTCCCGAACGGCTTGGTCATCACGTTTCCTGTCTCCTTTATCCGAGGACCTCTCCCACTACCTACAAAGGGTCTGGTAAGACTGTTCACGTCTCCCCGGACGGAACAGTATTTTGTCTTTACCAGCCGGGTACCATTCCTTTGGTCCCTATGTGTATGTATGTCTTATTTATGTAGTGAGTTTTATTAATCTGATATTTTTTGACCTTATTAAAAGTTACATTTTAAATAACGATACTCCCCCCTCCTGCAATAGGGGCCCATTGTTTGTTCTCGCCTTGGAGTGTTTACATAGCCTGAATTACATCAGTGCTCTGAACAATTTATTGTTTACTCTCTCCTATTGTGGCATGGCAGGATTCTTGGCGACTGGTTTCAATGCGGATAATTGGTTGCATGAAGCCAAAGATATTTTTTCTGAGAAACAATTTTCTCAGAAAAAGTACCAGCCCTCTTTTCACACCGCCTTTACTGACCTGACACAGGTTTATAAGGAGCAGATCACGTCGTGGTGGGAAGTCCAGAGTCTGGATAACTATATAAAAAACGGTATAGTCCCCCGAGGTCTCCGCATCTCACTTCTTCCATCCGCTCGGTCACGCAATCCGGGCTTTATGACAAAGTGGGAACAAGAGGCAACCGCTAGTTCCCTTAGATTGATGAGGCTACTGGTAGATGAAGAGAAGAACACACTAACTACTCTTAACCAGAAACTTTCTGAACAAATTGAGGTGGTACGGGCCTTCTCACAGGAGACCGAATTCTCAAATAGGGAAAAACAACTACAACTGACCCTTGAGAAGTACCAGTACCACCTCAAGGAAAGGAAGCATCGTCAGTTTATACGTGACCTTTCCGATTTTAAGGAGAATCGGATTTATTCCTCTCTTAACATCGGAAAAAAGGATACTAGACCAAGCAATTCAGAGAGATCATCGACTGATACGGATCTTTCTGACTCAGAAAGAGAAACAGGACCCCAAACAACCAAACATCCGAATAGGGGTTCATCTAGAAGGGGTCGACCCAAGGGTCAATACCGTGGAAGAGACACCCGTTTTTTAGGACAACCGAACCAGACTCCGGGCTACCCACTCCGCAGTCGCACACCTCAAATGCCAACTCCACCGCAGGACCAGAGGTAATCAATCTGTCCTCACGCCCTCTTTCCCAGGACGAAACTGGGGCCTTGGAACTTGGGCTTTCTTTTGTGCCTACCCCTAAGTTTGATAGATTCATGGCCGTCAAAGACCTGAATCTATTCATCCGCAAACTTAGGTGGCACAAGCATTTTAAGTTCATTGACAGACGTCGATGTCTCGAGCTTGGGATTCCGGCAGAAATGCTGGCGGATGTTCAGTTATTGAATTCACTAACTGTGATGGATGACTCAACATCAGGTTCAGGGCCGTTCACAGATCTCAAATGCAAAAGCAACAAGATGCCACCCAGCTCTAGTGAGATTTCATGTATAGACGTCTTCCTCAACATGGTTACTAAGGACCTGGAGGATTTGCGGATCTCTTCACATCACTCGAACTGCGCAGAGTCCATGACCACTGCCATTTCATCCCTTGGCAAGGACCCCACGATCATTATCAAACCTGCAGATAAAGGGGGCAACATTGTGGTCATGGACTCTGTGCAGTACAAGGGTATGTGTATGCGTCTTCTCTCTGATAGGGCCACCTATGAGATCCTAGACAGAGACCCCACGGACGTCTATAGGCGTGAACTCAAATTTATACTCGACGAGGCCAAGGGTTCCAATATCATCTCTTCGGAAGAGTATTCATTTCTGCTACCCCTTTTCCCCCGTAGGTCCACATTCTATTGTCTCCCTAAGGTCCACAAGGGGACCTCGCCACTGAAAGGGAGGCCGATAGTATCAGGGGTGAACAACCTCAATCAGAATTTGGGGATTTACATTGACCGTGTTCTTGCTCCTTTTGTGACCACACTCCCATCCCATCTCAAGGATACTACGGACCTCCTTAAACAATTGGAGGGTCTTACCCTTGAGAACGGATGCCTATTGTCAAGCATAGACGTAGAGGCTTTATACTCCTCCATACCTCACCAGCTGGGTTTGGCGGCAGTTGAATTTTTTCTTAAATCCAGGGGCTGTCAATATCGCGCCCACAGCCAGTTCATCGTCCGGATCCTCGAGTTTACCCTGAACAGGAACTTCTTTACTTTTGACAACAAGATCTACCACCAGCTCAGGGGTACCGCGATGGGGAGTCCTTGTGCCCCGTCGTATGCTAATCTATTCCTGGGCTGGTGGGAGGAGACCCTGGTATTTGGGGATGGGGGTCCGGACGATGTATCCAGAATTGGACTGTGGGCGCGATATATAGATGATATCTTCATCACCTGGAACGGGAGCCCCTCCCAATTTGAGTCGTTTGTATCCCGTTTAAATCAGAACGAGATCGGCATGAGGTTTACATACGAGACCCACCCAACCAGCCTACCATTTCTGGATATCACAATCTCCAGGAATGATAGGAGCGAAGTGGACACCTCGATTCATAGAAAACCTAACGCGACAAATTCTCTCCTGAGATGGGAGAGCAGTCACCCTCTCCCACTCAGGAGGGGAATACCTAGAGGGCAGTACCTTCGCCTGCGTAGAAATTGTTCTGACAAAAAGGACTTTGTAGCACAAGCAGCTGACCTAAGGGTCAGATTTGCGGAAAGGGGGTACCCGGACTATATCCTAAGAGCAGCCTACAAGATGGCCCTTGCACGGCAGAGACCTTCTCTACTGATTAAGAAACAGCCAGACACGCCCACCACCAAACTGTCCCGCATTATCACTACCTTTGACAGAGGGTCAAGCCAGGTCAGGGACATCCTACGACGCCATTGGGGGATCCTGAAAATGGACCCCGACCTTCTGGATATAGTGGGGGACAGCCCGCAGATAACATACAGACGCGGTGCGAATTTGCGTGACAAACTCGTACACAGTCATTTTTCATCTGTTAGCAAAAACTCATCATGGCTGCGGTGCAATTTGGTAGGTAGCCATAGATGTGGCAGGTGTGTTGCCTGTAAACACATTTTGACTACCAAATCTTTCACCAGTACGGTCACTGGCAAAGCGTATTCCATCCCGCATTTTATCAATTGCAAATCCAGAGGAGTGGTGTACCGCATCCTCTGTGAATGCGGGCTGGAATACGTTGGCAAGACCATACGGGAATTTCGGAGGAGGATCGGTGAGCACATGGGGGATGTGACACACAAAAGGGACACCCCGGTGTCTAAACATGTGCACACCGACCATAATGGCAAAGCCCGGTTGAAATTCATGGGCATCGATCTCGTGAAACCCCCTCCAAGAGGGGGGGACTGGGATAAGAGCCTCCTCCAACGTGAGGCGCGTTGGATCTTCAATCTTAAAACAGCGGCACCCCTGGGCATGAACGAGAGATTGAACTACTCCTGCTTCCTCTGAAAAATCAAGTGGCAGGGAAACCGGGGGGTAATTGCCGCCACAATGCCGCTTTTTGATGGATGATCTTCGGCTCTGTATATATGTATAATTGTTCATCTATTCATGAGCTGCTGTTTTCATTCTCTGTCATGCTGCTGCCGCTGTGGCCCGGATGTTACATCAAGGGCAACATGCACGTTAATCAACAATTAGGGCCTTCTGCCTTAGCCTGCACCTGCGTACCCTTCATGCACATTGCCTTTATATTTTTCTGCGCATACGGTTAGGCTGGTATACACCTTGCTGCACATGGATCCATGCTGGCCTACACCGCTACGAGCATGGGGTCCTTGTGGCGGCAAAAGCAGATGCACAACCTGATTGCACCTGCCTTCTCCATGCGCGCTCCTAATCTGTAGAGCGCCTTTTTAATACCAGCAACTGTTCCCGATTGCAGGGTTATCCGTGTTATCGGGACATATATAATAGCTTTGATCTCATGTCACTCTGCCGGGGGTTGCACACCCCCCCCCCCCCCCCCCGGCAGCAATTCGCTGCATTGATCACCTGTCTGCCTATGACTCCTGCACCAAATGCCATTAGCCGTTTCTAGGCTTTACTACTTTGTTTACCATCAATGGTGACGCATACCCTGTGCGTCCCACATGATCATCAGACCATCTGACCATTGGCTGTATGATCCCGGACTCCGCCCATCTCCCATCGCGCTCCCGCCCATCTCATGTGATGTTGCCGACGTGTGACGTCACTGACGGCGTCTGCCTCTTGCCCTGTGGATGCTGCCTCGGCGCAGGCTCTCTGACGCTGGGGTCACGTGACCGGGTAGGAGCGGCGCTTCAGGTAGGCGTGACACTGCGATGACGCAACTGAGAGGGAGGGGCGAAGGACCTGGGGCGCGATTATTTAAAACCCATTACTAGGGTACATCACTGCGGCTGGTTCATTGCATTGCTACCCCTAACCAGAAGGGTCTCATTTGCCTGGGACCATTGTGTCTCCCGGACCGTCCAGCACTGGACTACCCCTCCAGTGTAATACTGCATCCTACACCAGGATAGCAGCACACAAGCTTCCCAGCTTGTCTCTCTTTCTCCAGTGTGCTATTGAGCCCCAGGCCAGATACCTGTGGCTCGCTACCCTCCTGTCTTCCTGCAGTCTTTCCCAGAAGAGTCACGGACAGAAACGTGCCACGTCGGGAGACCTTTGGAAGCACCTTTATCAACAATCCACTGGCATAACTTCTGTAGTTTGTAGGGTAAGGTCCACCTTAGGGACAGGCTACCGGACGGGGTCGTCTTTTTCAAGGCGAGTGCTCCGTATAGATAGGTAGCAGTATAATAGCCCCCTTCATTTTAGGCAGGGCTTGCTTAGGAATCCTCCTAGTGCTCCACTGCACGGTTCCATTGTTACAGCACCCATTCCCGAACGGCTTGGTCATCACGTTTCCTGTCTCCTTTATCCGAGGACCTCTCCCACTACCTACAAAGGGTCTGGTAAGACTGTTCACGTCTCCCCGGACGGAACAGTATTTTGTCTTTACCAGCCGGGTACCATTCCTTTGGTCCCTATGTGTATGTATGTCTTATTTATGTAGTGAGTTTTATTAATCTGATATTTTTTGACCTTATTAAAAGTTACATTTTAAATAACGATACTCCCCCCTCCTGCAATAGGGGCCCATTGTTTGTTTTGCCCCAGCCCAGGCCCTGCCTCTCGCTAGGGAGCTGGTGGGGTCCTGTGGCCATGAGCTCCCGGAAGGGTGCCCCTGCTCCCCGGCGTGGGTCGGAGGGGAGTATGGACGGGCGGCGACCGACTCTGAGCGATGGCGGCGAGGGGGTGAAAACATCTGGACGCGGTGGTAGCCAAGTCCCCCCTGAGGACCCGAGGACATCAGGAGGAAAAAGACTACCAGCAGGAAGCCGAGAGGTGTCGTCCCAGGTAGGTTGGGGGTCTCGGTGGGAGGGAGAGAGTACCCTCACCTACAGCTCTCGTATAGCTGCCCACCTGCGAGAATACGATGAGCTGGGACGGCACCTCAAAGCCGTAAGAAAGGATCTAAAGGAGACGAGGGCCAGGTCCACTATCTCCTCCAGGTCAAAGAGGCCCCCCCTCAGGGAGAAAATTGGGGTACTTAAAGAGGACCTGGAGGCCTCCCTGAAGCGGCAAGACCAGTTGCTGGAGGGCAGTGGGCCCTTCAGAGAAAAGTTGCTAAATGGGGAGCGATTTAAGGAGATGGAGGCTGCGAGGAGAGGGGAGCCGTGCGAGGGTGCGGAGAGCGAGGTGGAGGAGTTGGAAGACTCCGAATCTCTGGCATCCCAGGCAGGGCCCCAAACCTCGCAGTCTGAACCAGCCCTCCCGGTAACCCCAGTAATGGAGGCATATAGTGGCATTCCGCCCGAACAGGAGCATGTGCAGTTACCAGCGTTGCCATCTTCGGATGCGGAGTCAGCTATGGAGGGAAGCGATGAAGATGGTGGTCTACTGAGAGAGATCAAAATGTTGGAGTCACCTGTGGTAGACTTTCAGGGTTTTGCGTTTGGAGAAGACCTGCTGGATGAGGACGAGAGCAGTGGCAAGAAAAAGAGGAAGAGCAAGAAGGAAAAAAAAAACATCCAGACACGTTATGTCTATACACGCTTGGTGGAGGCTGAAAAGTCTTCACCAGGCGTGTATCCCGCTAAACTCCCTGGCTCGGCATCTGAGGTGGTGCCTGAGCGGAGGAGCGGGGAGATTGTGCAGCCCAAAATGGCGCAGGATGCCGTCCCTGCATGCGGAGGCAGGGAGGAGGTGACGGCAGAAAGCGGGATCCGGCAGTCATCTGTTGAAAGTGGAGGGGGCGGGCAAAAACATCAGGAGGCCCCGCCCACCACTCTGCCAGCCGCTCCGTCCACTACTCTGGCTACCGCCCTGCCTGCCGTTCAGGTATGTGGGGTGGTGCTGGAGCGGTGTGACGATGAGGTCACCGTCCCTCCTACCCACGGCGGTGATAGTTCTGGGTCCCCGCCTGCAGCTGCCAACGTGCGGCGGGGATCAAGGGAGGCGGCGGCGGTGAATGAAGAAGGAGGCGTGGCCAGGGGTGTGTCTGGACGCGCTCCCGAAGCTGGGAGTACAGGTGCAGGCAGTAAGCGCCTGCGTATTGAAGAGTCGGGGGCCGGAGCTGCCGGGGAGGATATGACTACGGTGCTCCGGTCCACTAAGAAAGGTTGTGTTGCACCAGAACAGGTGGCCATGTACATTGCCACTGGACACGCCCCCTCTGTCTCGGCCTCCTCCTCCAGCGCTGAATTAAGTGCTGGGGAGGGGAGGAGTGTGATGATCACTGCCCAGGTCTCAAGGGCAGCAGGGGGGGGCTTGACCAGTGGCAATGAGGGTGGCAAGGAGCATAGTAGAGGAAAAAATAAGGCAAATAATAATAAAAAAAATAAAGGTAAAATGACACCTGCTGCACCATCTGTCCCAGCAGAGAGAAAGGGTGCATGTGAGCAGGGTAGTGGTAGGGGTGTTGGTGGAGGTGTTGCATCTGGTCCCAAAGGTGGGATGGATGCTGGGAGTCAGCGGACCGTCGCTGAGAAAGCGATGGCTGCGGCTCCTGGTGTCCGCCCTCCGGAGGGGTCCGGTGTGGTGTCTGGTGCTAGTGTAGTGGGGGGGGCCGGTTCGGTTGCCCCTCCTGCGGCCGTAACACCTGGCAGAAGTTATGCCAGTGTGGCTGCGGCCGTGGGGGGGGAGGGGCTATCCTCGTTGGCTTCCTCATTCCCAGGAGTCGCGGTTGGTGACTTGCAGCGGCGGCTCCTGGAGGCCTTGAAAAAGGGGGAGAGTTCAATGACAGTAGAGGGTGAGAAGGTGGACCTATCCTTATGGATAGACAGGCACGGCCTGCGAGCTTTCCGAGAGGAAAGGGGGGGCGAGACCACCTGGTCCCTGCCCACAACCGGCCCTGGGACCAGACGGAATGTAGTCTGTCTCAAGTGGAGAAGCAATGATGCCTGCCCTACGAGAAAGAGGGTGGTGGAGCTCCTGCTTGAGATGGGTTTCAGGGTGGCTGACATCTTCGCCCTGATACATCCCTATGGTTCCAG
>NW_024400548.1:0-27291 GCF_905171765.1 Bufo bufo | reverse complement strand
ATTATAGTGGCAAAGAAACAATGACCATAAAAGGCTTAACACCATCGGTGGCATCTTTTCCCCCCAGTGTTAAAACAGCTGGTCCAAAGGGAACTCTCGAAGTTTAAGTGGCTATACCATCAAAAACAGGTAGGAGGCTTGTTTTTTCTGGGATTGCAAAAATACGCTGAACAGTATTCCAATTTTCACAACAGCATATTTTTTGATTAATCATATCTTCCAGCAAGCAGACATGATATGCTGAGTCATATAAAATTATCCTCACCTGTTGATATGCACACATCCAAACCTGACTAAAGAATGAAGTAAAATGGCTGCCGTCAGGGAGAAAAACAGCAATGGCCCATTGTGATATCATCATCCATGTCTGCTAAAGGGTTCCATTGTGACACACTGAGTGTTCCGTCTATTTAAATTTTCATGGAGGCTGCCATGTTGATTTTCTCGAGGAGGGTTCCATTGTGTTACGCTGTGTGTTCCGTCTATTGAAATTTTCATGGGGCTGCCATATTGGTTTTCTGGAGGAGGGTTCCATTGTGACACGCTGAGTTTTCCATCTATTAAAATTTTCATGGGGGCTACCATCTTGTTTTGCTGGAGGCTGCCATTTTGATTTGCAGTTAAAAAGAGCTTGCAACTCAATGAATTGTCACAGTTGGTAAGAATTTATATTATAACAATGTTATTCAGGAAGAAAGATATCAAATGTTTGAGCAATACTGATTGTAGCCACACTGGAATACTGGGCGGGATCCTGCTTATGAATTCCTGGACCAGATAGGGCAGGTGCAGTGATGCTAAGGACATTCGGTACTAGCACAGAAGGTTGATTGGACAGAAAGGTGCTTTGTCAATCTAACCTAGACAAAACTCCTTAAAAGATTTGATGTCCCATATCCGTTGGTGAGTTGCAAATGCTGAACTGACCTGACCCTGCATTATAGTGGCAAAGAAACAATGACCATAAAAGGCTTAACACCATCGGTGGCATCTTCTTCCCCCAGTGTTAAAACAGCTGGCCCAAAGAGAACTCTCGAAGTTTAAGTGGCTATACCATCAAAAACAGGTAGGAAGGCTGGTTTTTTCTGGGATTGCAAAAATACGCTGAGCAGTATTCTAATTTTTACAACAGCATATTTTTGGATTAATCATATCTTCCAGCAAGCAGACATGATATGCTGAGTCATATAAAATTATCCTCACCTGTTGATATGCACACATCCAAACCTGACTAAAGAATGAAGTAAAATGGCTGCCGTCAGGGAGAAAAACAGCAATGGCCCATTGTGATATCATCATCCATGTCTGCTAAAGGGTTCCATTGTGACACACTGAGTGTTCCGTCTAATTAAATTTTCATGGAGGCTGCCATATTGATTTTCTCGAGGAGGGTTTCATTGTGTTAAGCTGTGTGTTCCATCTATTGAAATTTTCATGGGGCTGCCATATTGATTTTCTCGAGGAGGGTTCCATTGTGACACGCTGAGTTTTCCATCTATTGAAATTTTCATGGGGGCTACCATCTTGTTTTTCTGGAGGCTGCCATTTTGATTTGCAGTTAAAAAGAGCTTGCAACTCAATAAATTTGCACATTTGGTAAGAATTTATATTATAACAATGTTATTCAGGAAGAAAGATATCAAATGTTTGAGCAATACTGAATGTAGCCACACTGGAATACTGGGCGGGATCCTGCTTATGAATTCCTGGACCAGATAGGGCAGGTGCAGTGATGCTAAGGACATTCGGTACTAGCACAGAAGGTTGATTGGACAGAAAGGTGCTTTGTCAATCTAACCTAGACAAAACTCCTTAAAAGATTTGATGTCCCATATCCGTTGGTGAGTTGCAAATGCTGAACTGACCTGACCCTGCATTATAGTGGCAAAGAAACAATGACCATAAAAGGCTTAACACCATCGGTGGCACCTTCTTCCCCCAGTGTTAAAACAGCTGGCCCAAAGAGAACTCTCGAAGTTTAAGTGGCTATACCATCAAAAACAGGTAGGAAGGCTGGTTTTTTCTGGGATTGCAAAAATACGCTGAGCAGTATTCTAATTTTTACAACAGCATATTTTTGGATTAATCATATCTTCCAGCAAGCAGACATGATATGCTGAGTCATATAAAATTATCCTCACCTGTTGATATGCACACATCCAAACCTGACTAAAGAATGAAGTAAAATGGCTGCCGTCAGGGAGAAAAACAGCAATGGCCCATTGTGATATCATCATCCATGTCTGCTAAAGGGTTCCATTGTGACACACTGAGTGTTCCGTCTAATTAAATTTTCATGGAGGCTGCCATATTGATTTTCTCGAGGAGGGTTTCATTGTGTTACGCTGTGTGTTCCATCTATTGAAATTTTCATGGGGCTGCCATATTGATTTTCTCGAGGAGGGTTCCATTGTGACACGCTGAGTTTTCCATCTATTGAAATTTTCATGGGGGCTACCATCTTGTTTTTCTGGAGGCTGCCATTTTGATTTGCAGTTAAAAAGAGCTTGCAACTCAATAAATTTGCACATTTGGTAAAAGTTTATATTATAACAATGTTATTCAGGAAGAAAGATATCAAATGTTTGAGCAATACTGATTGTAGCCACACTGGAATACTGGGCGGGATCTTGCTTATGAATTCCTGGACCAGATAGGGCAGGTGCAGTGATGCTAAGGACATTCGGTACTAGCACAGAAGTTGATTGGACAGAAAGGTGCATTGTCAATCTAACCTAGACAAAACTACTTAAAAGATTTGATGTCCCATGTCCGTTGGTAAGTTGCAGATGCTGAACTGATATGACCCTGCATTATAGTGGCAAAGAAACAATGACCATAAAAGGCTTAACACCATCGGTGGCATCTTCTTCCCCCAGTGTTAAAACAGTTGGCCCAAAGGGAACTCTCGAAGTTTAAGTGGCTATACCATCAAAAACAGGTAGTAAGGCTTCTTTTTTCTGGGATTGCAAAAATACGCTGAGCAGTATTCTAATTTTCACAACAGCATATTTTTGGATTAATCATATCTTCCAGCAAGCAGACATGAGATGCTGAGTCATATAAAATTATCCTCACCTGTTGATATGCACACATCCAAACCTGACTAAAGAATGAAGTAAAATGGCTGCCGTCAGGGAGAAAAACAGCAATGGCCCATTGTGATATCATCATCCATGTCTGCTAAAGGGTTCCATTGTGACACACTGAGTGTTCCGTCTTTTTAAATTTTCATGGAGGCTGCCATGTTGATTTTCTCGAGGAGGGTTCCATTGTGTTACGCTGTGTGTTCCGTCTATTGAAATTTTCATGGGGGCTGCCATATTAATTTTCTCGAGGAGGGTTCCATTATGACACGCTGAGTTTTCCATCTATTGAAATTTTCATGGGGGCTACCATCTTGTTTTGTTGGAGGCTGCCATTTTGAATTGCAGTTAAAAAGCGCTTGCAACTCAATAAATTTGCACAGTTGGTAAGAGTTTATATTATAACAATGTTATTCAGGAAGAAAGATATCAAATGTTTGAGCAATACTGATTGTAGCCACACTGGAATACTGGGCGGGATCCTGCTTATGAATTCCTGGACCAGATAGGGCAGGTGCAGTGATGCTAAGGACATTCGGTACTAGCACAGAAGGTTGATTGGACAGAAAGGTGCATTGTCAATCTAATCTAGACAAAACTCCTTAAAAGATTTGATGTCCCATGTCCGTTGGTGAGTTGCAAATGCTGAACTGACCTGACCCTGCATTATAGTGGCAAAGAAACAATGACCATAAAAGGCTTAACACCATCGGTGGCATCTTTTCCCCCCAGTGTTAAAACAGCTGGTCCAAAGGGAACTCTCGAAGTTTAAGTGGCTATACCATCAAAAACAGGTAGAAAGGCTTGTTTTTACTGGGATTGCAAAAATACGCTGAACAGTATTCCAATTTTCACAACAGCATATTTTTTGATTAATCATATCTTCCAGCAAGCAGACATGATATGCTGAGTCATATAAAATTATCCTCACCTGTTGATATGCACACATCCAAACCTGACTAAAGAATGAAGTAAAATGGCTGCCGTCAGGGAGAAAAACAGCAATGGCCCATTGTGATATCATCATCCATGTCTGCTAAAGGGTTCCAATGTGACACACTGAGTGTTCCGTCTATTTAAATTTTCATGGAGGCTGCTATGTTGATTTTCTCGAGGAGGGTTCTATTGTGTTACGCTGTGTGTTCCGTCTATTGAAATTTTCATGGGGGCTGCCATATTGATTTTCTGGAGGAGGGTTCCATTGTGACACGCTGAGTTTTCCATCTATTGAAATTTTCATGGGGGCTACCATCTTGTTTTGCTGGAGGCTTCCATTTTGATTTGCAGTTAAAAAGAGCTTGCAACTCATTGAATTTGCACAGTTGGTATGAATTTATATTATAACAATGTTATTCAGGAAGAAAGATATCAAATGTTTGAGCAATACTGATTGTAGCCACACTGGAATACTGGGCGGGATCCTGCTTATGAATTCTTGGACCAGATAGGGCAGGTGCAGTGATGCTAAGGACATTCGGTACTAGCACAGAAGGTTGATTGGACAGAAAGATGCATTGTCAATCTAACCTAGACAAAACTCCTTAAAAGATTTGATGTCCCATGTCCGTTGGTGAGTTGCATGTGCTGAACTGATATGACCCTGCATTATAGTGGCAAAGAAACAATGACCATAAAAGGCTTAACACCATCGGTGGCATCTTCTTCCCCCAGTGTTAAAACAGTTGGCCCAAAGGGAACTCTCGAAGTTTAAGTGGCTATACCATCAAAAACAGGTAGAAAGGCTGGTTTTTTCTGGGATTGCAAAAATACGCTGAGCAGTATTCTAATTTTTACAACAGCATATTTTTGGATTAATCATATCTTCCAGCAAGCAGACATGATATGCTGAGTCATATAAAATTATCCTCACCTGTTGATATGCACACATCCAAACCTGACTAAAGAATGAAGTAAAATGGCTGCCGTCAGGGAGAAAAACAGCAATGGCCCATTGTGATATCATCATCCATGTCTGCTAAAGGGTTCCAATGTGACACACTGAGTGTTCAGTCTATTTAAATTTTCATGGAGGCTGCTATGTTGATTTTCTCAAGGAGGGTTCCATTGTGTTACGCTTTGTGTTCCGTCTATTGAAATTTTCATGGGGGCTGCCATATTGATTTTCTGGAGGAGGGTTCCATTGTGACACGCTGAGTTTTCCATCTATTGAAATTTTCATGGGGGCTACCATCTTGTTTTGCTGGAGGCTGCCATTTTGATTTGCAGTTAAAAAGAGCTTGCAACTCATTGAATTTGCACAGTTGGTAAGAATTTATATTATAACAATGTTATTCAGGAAGAAAGATATCAAATGTTTGAGCAACACTGATTGTAGCCACACTTGAATACTGGGCGGGATCCTGCTTATGAATTCTTGGACCAGATAGGGCAGGTGCAGTGATGCTAAGGACATTCGGTACTAGCACAGAAGGTTGATTGGACAGAAAGATGCATTGTCAATCTAACCTAGACAAAACTCCTTAAAAGATTTGATGTCCCATGTCCGTTGGTGAGTTGCAAATGATCCTGCATTATAGTGGCAAAGAAACAATGACCATAAAAGGCTTAACACCATGGGTGGCATCTTCTTCCCCCAGTGTTAAAACAGCTGGTCCAAAGGGAACTCTCGAAGTTTAAGTGGCTATACCATCAAAAACAGGTAGGAAGGCTTGTTTTTTCTAGGATTGCAAAAATACGCTGAGCAGTATTCCAATTTTCACAACAGCATATTTTTTGATTAATCATATCTTCCAGCAAGCAGACATGATATGCTGAGTCATATAAAATTATCCTCACCTGTTGATATGCACACATCCAAACCTGACTAAAGAATGTAGTAAATTGGCTGCAGTCAGGGAGAAAAACAGCAATGGCCCATTGTGATGTCATCATCCATGTCTGCTAAAGGGTTCCATTGTGACAAACTGAGTGTTCCGTCTATTTAAATTTTCATGGAGGCTGCCATGTTGATTTTCTCGAAGGGGGTTCCATTGTGTTACGCTGTGTGTTCCGTCTATTGAAATTTTCATGGGGCTGCCATATTGATTTTCTGGAGGAGGGTTCCATTGTGACACGCTGAGTTTTCCATCTATTGAAATTTTCATGGGGGCTACCATCTTGTTTTGCTGGAGGCTGCCATTTTGATTTGCAGTTAAAAAGAGCTTGCAACTCAATAAATTTGCACAGTTGGTAAGAATTTATATTATAACAATGTTATTCAGGAAGAAAGATATCAAATGTTTGAGCAATACTGATTGTAGCCACACTGGAATACTGGGCGGGATCCTGCTTATGAATTCCTGGACCAGATAGGCAGGTGCAGTGATGCTAAGGACATTCGGTACTAGCACAGAAGGTTGATTGGACAGAAAGGTGCATTGTCAATCTAATCTAGACAAAACTCCTTAAAAGATTTGATGTCCCATGTCCGTTGGTGAGTTGCAAATGCTGAACTGACCTGACCCTGCATTATAGTGGCAAAGAAACAATGACCATAAAAGGCTTAACACCATCGGTGGCATCTTTTCCCCCCAGTGTTAAAACAGCTGGTCCAAAGGGAACTCTCGAAGTTTAAGTGGCTATACCATCAAAAACAGGTAGAAAGGCTTGTTTTTACTGGGATTGCAAAAATACGCTGAACAGTATTCCAATTTTCACAACAGCATATTTTTTGATTAATCATATCTTCCAGCAAGCAGACATGATATGCTGAGTCATATAAAATTATCCTCACCTGTTGATATGCACACATCCAAACCTGACTAAAGAATGAAGTAAAATGGCTGCCGTCAGGGAGAAAAACAGCAATGGCCCATTGTGATATCATCATCCATGTCTGCTAAAGGGTTCCAATGTGACACACTGAGTGTTCCGTCTATTTAAATTTTCATGGAGGCTGCTATGTTGATTTTCTCGAGGAGGGTTCTATTGTGTTACACTGTGTGTTCCGTCTATTGAAATTTTCATGGGGGCTGCCATATTGATTTTCTGGAGGAGGGTTCCATTGTGACACGCTGAGTTTTCCATCTATTGAAATTTTCATGGGGGCTACCATCTTGTTTTGCTGGAGGCTTCCATTTTGATTTGCAGTTAAAAAGAGCTTGCAACTCATTGAATTTGCACAGTTGGTATGAATTTATATTATAACAATGTTATTCAGGAAGAAAGATATCAAATGTTTGAGCAATACTGATTGTAGCCACACTGGAATACTGGGCGGGATCCTGCTTATGAATTCTTGGACCAGATAGGGCAGGTGCAGTGATGCTAAGGACATTCGGTACTAGCACAGAAGGTTGATTGGACAGAAAGATGCATTGTCAATCTAACCTAGACAAAACTCCTTAAAAGATTTGATGTCCCATGTCCGTTGGTGAGTTGCATGTGCTGAACTGATATGACCCTGCATTATAGTGGCAAAGAAACAATGACCATAAAAGGCTTAACACCATTGGTGGCATCTTCTTCCCCCAGTGTTAAAACAGTTGGCCCAAAGGGAACTCTCGAAGTTTAAGTGGCTATACCATCAGAAACAGGTAGAAAGGCTGGTTTTTTCTGGGATTGCAAAAATACGCTGAGCAGTATTCTAATTTTTACAACAGCATATTTTTGGATTAATCATATCTTCCAGCAAGCAGACATGATATGCTGAGTCATATAAAATTATCCTCACCTGTTGATATGCACACATCCAAACCTGACTAAAGAATGAAGTAAAATGGCTGCCGTCAGGGAGAAAAACAGCAATGGCCCATTGTGATATCATCATCCATGTCTGCTAAAGGGTTCCAATGTGACACACTGAGTGTTCAGTCTATTTAAATTTTCATGGAGGCTGCCATGTTGATTTTCTCGAGGAGGGTTCCATTGTGTTACGCTGTGTGTTCCGTCTATTGAAATTTTCATGGGGGCTGCCATATTAATTTTCTCGAGGAGGGTTCCATTATGACACGCTGAGTTTTCCATCTATTGAAATTTTCATGGGGGCTACCATCTTGTTTTGTTGGAGGCTGCCATTTTGAATTGCAGTTAAAAAGCGCTTGCAACTCAATAAATTTGCACAGTTGGTAAGAGTTTATATTATAACAATGTTATTCAGGAAGAAAGATATCAAATGTTTGAGCAATACTGATTGTAGCCACACTGGAATACTGGGCGGGATCCTGCTTATGAATTCCTGGACCAGATAGGGCAGGTGCAGTGATGCTAAGGACATTCGGTACTAGCACAGAAGGTTGATTGGACAGAAAGGTGCATTGTCAATCTAATCTAGACAAAACTCCTTAGAAGATTTGATGTCCCATGTCCGTTGGTGAGTTGCAAATGCTGAACTGACCTGACCCTGCATTATAGTGGCAAAGAAACAATGACCATAAAAGGCTTAACACCATCGGTGGCATCTTTTCCCCCCAGTGTTAAAACAGCTGGTCCAAAGGGAACTCTCGAAGTTTAAGTGGCTATACCATCAAAAACAGGTAGAAAGGCTTGTTTTTACTGGGATTGCAAAAATACGCTGAACAGTATTCCAATTTTCACAACAGCATATTTTTTGATTAATCATATCTTCCAGCAAGCAGACATGATATGCTGAGTCATATAAAATTATCCTCACCTGTAGATATGCACACATCCAAACCTGACTAAAGAATGAAGTAAAATGGCTGCCGTCAGGGAGAAAAACAGCAATGGCCCATTGTGATATCATCATCCATGTCTGCTAAAGGGTTCCAATGTAACACACTGAGTGTTCCGTCTATTTAAATTTTCATGGAGGCTGCTATGTTGATTTTCTCGAGGAGGGTTCTATTGTGTTACGCTGTGTGTTCCGTCTATTGAAATTTTCATGGGGGCTGCCATATTGATTTTCTGGAGGAGGGTTCCATTGTGACACGCTGAGTTTTCCATCTATTGAAATTTTCATGGGGGCTACCATCTTGTTTTGCTGGAGGCTTCCATTTTGATTTGCAGTTAAAAAGAGCTTGCAACTCATTGAATTTGCACAGTTGGTATGAATTTATATTATAACAATGTTATTCAGGAAGAAAGATATCAAATGTTTGAGCAATACTGATTGTAGCCACACTGGAATACTGGGCGGGATCCTGCTTATGAATTCTTGGACCAGATAGGGCAGGTGCAGTGATGCTAAGGACATTCGGTACTAGCACAGAAGGTTGATTGGACAGAAAGATGCATTGTCAATCTAACCTAGACAAAACTCCTTAAAAGATTTGATGTCCCATGTCCGTTGGTGAGTTGCATGTGCTGAACTGATATGACCCTGCATTATAGTGGCAAAGAAACAATGACCATAAAAGGCTTAACACTATCGGTGGCATCTTCTTCCCCCAGTGTTAAAACAGTTGGCCCAAAGGGAACTCTCGAAGTTTAAGTGGCTATACCATCAAAAACAGGTAGAAAGGCTGGTTTTTTCTGGGATTGCAAAAATACGCTGAGCAGTATTCTAATTTTTACAACAGCATATTTTTGGATTAATCATATCTTCCAGCAAGCAGACATGATATGCTGAGTCATATAAAATTATCCTCACCTGTTGATATGCACACATCCAAACCTGACTAAAGAATGAAGTAAAATGGCTGCCGTCAGGGAGAAAAACAGCAATGGCCCATTGTGATATCATCATCCATGTCTGCTAAAGGGTTCCAATGTGACACACTGAGTGTTCAGTCTATTTAAATTTTCATGGAGGCTGCTATGTTGATTTTCTCAAGGAGGGTTCCATTGTGTTACGCTTTGTGTTCCGTCTATTGAAATTTTCATGGGGGCTGCCATATTGATTTTCTGGAGGAGGGTTCCATTGTGACACGCTGAGTTTTCCATCTATTGAAATTTTCATGGGGGCTACCATCTTGTTTTGCTGGAGGCTGCCATTTTGATTTGCAGTTAAAAAGAGCTTGCAACTCATTGAATTTGCACAGTTGGTAAGAATTTATATTATAACAATGTTATTCAGGAAGAAAGATATCAAATGTTTGAGCAACACTGATTGTAGCCACACTTGAATACTGGGCGGGATCCTGCTTATGAATTCTTGGACCAGATAGGGCAGGTGCAGTGATGCTAAGGACATTCGGTACTAGCACAGAAGGTTGATTGGACAGAAAGATGCATTGTCAATCTAACCTAGACAAAACTCCTTAAAAGATTTGATGTCCCATGTCCGTTGGTGAGTTGCAAATGATCCTGCATTATAGTGGCAAAGAAACAATGACCATAAAAGGCTTAACACCATGGGTGGCATCTTCTTCCCCCAGTGTTAAAACAGCTGGTCCAAAGGGAACTCTCGAAGTTTAAGTGGCTATACCATCAAAAACAGGTAGGAAGGCTTGTTTTTTCTGGGATTGCAAAAATACGCTGAGCAGTATTCTAATTTTCACAACAGCATATTTTTGGATTAATCATATCTTCCAGCAAGCAGACATGATATGCTGAGTCATATAAAATTATCCTCACCTGTTGATATGCACACATCCAAACCTGACTAAAGAATGAAGTAAAATGGCTGCCGTCAGGGAGAAAAACAGCAATGGCCCATTGTGATATCATCATCCATGTCTGCTAAAGGGTTCCATTGTGACACACTGAGTGTTCCGTCTATTTAAATTTTCATGGAGGCTGCCATGTTGATTTTCTCGAGGAGGGTTCCATTGTGTTACGCTGTGTGTTCCGTCTATTGAAATTTTTATGGGGGATGCCATTTTGATTTTCTGGAGGAGGGTTCCATTGTGACACGCTGAGTTTTCCATCTATTGAAATTTTCATGGGGGCTACCATCTTGTTTTGCTGGAGGCTGCCATTTTGATTTGCAGTTAAAAAGAGCTTGCAACTCAATGAATTTGCACAGTTGGTAAGAATTTATATTATAACAATGTTATTCAGGAAGAAAGATATCAAATGTTTAAGCAATACTGATTGTAGCCACACTGGAATACTGGGCGGGATCCTGCTTATGAAATCTTGGACCAGATAGGGCAGGTGCAGTGATGCTAAGGACATTCCGTACTAGCACAGAAGGTTGATTGGACAGAAAGGTGCATTGTCAATCTAACCTAGACAAAACTACTTAAAAGATTTGATGTCCCATGTCCGTTGGTGAGTTGCAGATGCTGAACTGATATGACCCTGCATTATAGTGGCAAAGAAACAATGACCATAAAAGGCTTAACACCATCGGTGGCATCTTCTTCCCCCAGTGTTAAAACAGTTGGCCCAAAGGGAACTCTCGAAGTTTAAGTGGCTATACCATCAAAAACAGGTAGAAAGGCTGGTTTTTTCTGGGATTGCAAAAATACGCTGAGCAGTATTCTAATTTTTACAACAGCATATTTTTGGATTAATCATATCTTCCAGCAAGCAGACATGATATGCTGAGTCATATAAAATTATCCTCACCTGTTGATATGCACTCATCCAAACCTGACTAAAGAATGAAGTAAAATGGCTGCCGTCAGGGAGAAAAACAGCAATGGCCCATTGTGATATCATCATTCATGTCTGCTAAAGGGTTCCAATGTGACACACTGAGTGTTCAGTCTATTTAAATTTTCATGGAGGCTGCTATGTTGATTTTCTCAAGGAGGGTTCCATTGTGTTACGCTTTGTGTTCCGTCTATTAAAATTTTCATGGGGGCTGCCATATTGATTTTCTGGAGGAGGGTTCCATTGTGACACGCTGAGTTTTCCATCTATTGAAATTTTCATGGGGGCTACCATCTTGTTTTGCTGGAGGCTGCCATTTTGATTTGCAGTTAAAAAGAGCTTGCAACTCATTGAATTTGCACAGTTGGTAAGAATTTATATTATAACAATGTTATTCAGGAAGAAAGATATCAAATGTTTGAGCAACACTGATTGTAGCCACACTTGAATACTGGGCGGGATCCTGCTTATGAATTCTTGGACCAGATAGGGCAGGTGCAGTGATGCTAAGGACATTCGGTACTAGCACAGAAGGTTGATTGGACAGAAAGATGCATTGTCAATCTAACCTAGACAAAACTCCTTAAAAGATTTGATGTCCCATGTCCGTTGGTGAGTTGCAAATGCTGAACTGACCTGATCCTGTATTATAGTGGCAAAGAAACAATGACCATAAAAGGCTTAACACCATGGGTGGCATCTTCTTCCCCCAGTGTTAAAACAGCTGGTCCAAAGGGAACTCTCGAAGTTTAAGTGGCTATACCATCAAAAACAGGTAGGAAGGCTTGTTTTTTCTGGGATTGCAAAAATACGCTGAGCAGTATTCCAATTTTCACAACAGCATATTTTTTGATTAATCATATCTTCCAGCAAGCAGACATGATATGCTGAGTCATATAAAATTATCCTCACCTGTTGATATGCACACATCCAAACCTGACTAAAGAATGTAGTAAATTGGCTGCAGTCAGGGAGAAAAACAGCAATGGCCCATTGTGATGTCATCATCCATGTCTGCTAAAGGGTTGCATTGTGACACACTGAGTGTTCCGTCTATTTAAATTTTCATGGAGGCTGCCATGTTGATTTTCTCGAGGAGGGTTCCATTGTGTTACGCTGTGTGTTCCGTCTATTGAAATTTTCATGGGGCTGCCATATTGATTTTCTGGAGGAGGGTTCCATTGTGACACGCTGAGTTTTCCATCTATTGAAATTTTCATGGGGGCTACCATCTTGTTTTGCTGGAGGCTGCCATTTTGATTTGCAGTTAAAAAGAGCTTGCAACTCAATGAATTTGCACAGTTGGTAAGAATTTATATTATAACAATGTTATTTAGGAAGAAAGATATCAAATGTTTAAGCAATACTGATTGTAGCCACACTGGAATACTGGGCGGGATCCTGCTTATGAAATCTTGGACCAGATAGGGCAGGTGCAGTGATGCTAAGGACATTCCGTACTAGCACAGAAGGTTGATTGGACAGAAAGGTGCATTGTCAATCTAACCTAGACAAAACTACTTAAAAGATTTGATGTCCCATGTCCGTTGGTGAGTTGCAGATGCTGAACTGATATGACCCTGCATTATAGTGGCAAAGAAACAATGACCATAAAAGGCTTAACACCATCGGTGGCATCTTCTTCCCCCAGTGTTAAAACAGTTGGCCCAAAGGGAACTCTCGAAGTTTAAGTGGCTATACCATCAAAAACAGGTAGGAGGGCTTCTTTTTTCTGGGATTGCAAAAATACGCTGAGCAGTATTCTAATTTTCACAACAGCATATTTTTGGATTAATCATATCTTCCAGCAAGCAGACATGATATGCTGAGTCATATAAAATTATCCTCACCTGTTGATATGCACACATCCAAACCTGACTAAAGAATGAAGTAAAATGGCTGCCGTCAGGGAGAAAAACAGCAATGGCCCATTGTGATATCATCATCCATGTCTGCTAAAGGGTTCCATTGTGACACACTGAGTGTTCCGTCTTTTTAAATTTTCATGGAGGCTGCCATGTTGATTTTCTCGAGGAGGGTTCCATTGTGTTATGCTGTGTGTTCCGTCTATTGAAATTTTCATGAGGCTGCCATATTGATTTTCTGGAGGAGGGTTCCATTGTGACATGCTGAGTTTTCCATCTATTCAAATTTTCATGGGGGCTACCATCTTGTTTTGTTGGAGGCTGCCATTTTGATTTGCAGTTAAAAAGCGCTTGCAACTCAATAAATTTGCACATTTGGTAAGAGTTTATATTATAACAATGTTATTCAGGAAGAAAGATATCAAATGTTTGAGCAATACTGATTGTAGCCACACTGGAATACTGGGCGGGATCCTGCTTATGAATTCCTGGACCAGATAGGGCAGGTGCAGTGATGCTAAGGACATTCGGTACTAGCACAGAAGGTTGATTGAACAGAAAGGTGCATTGTCAATCTAACCTAGACAAAACTCCTTAAAAGATTTGATGTCCCATGTCCGTTGGTGAGTTGCAGATGCTGAACTGACCTGACCCTGCATTATAGTGGCAAAGAAACAATGACCATAAAAGACTTAACACCATCGGTGGCATCTTCTTTTCCCCAGTGTTAAAACAGCTGGCCCAAAGGGAACTCTCGAAGTTTAAGTGGTGTGAGACAGTGACAGGTCTCACTCAGGTTAGAGGCAAGGAAGGGGTGGATAGTGCGGTCCACACCCCTGTTCCACCACAGGTGAGAGAAGCTGGAGGTAATCAGCCTGGCATAAGGCACCTCCCAGAGTGTCAGAAAGGGGGTAGTGTGTTACCTGTGGACAGAGGCGTGGAGGTTCTGTCTGTGTGGTCTCAGCTGGGCTAGGCTGAGGGACCACAAGGCTGGGAGATAGCCTGGAGTTGGGGGACGCAGCGAAGCCTGGGAGGGTCGAAGGGCAATAGTCAGGCAGACTACTGAGCCCCAATCCCCCACAAGAAATAGTGAACTGGAGACAGTGGGCATACTGTGCTCTGTACAGCCAGGAGGCTGTGGGACATTGGCTGACAAAGCAGCATGAGTTCACAGGGTGTGAACTGGGACCTAGGTGAGTCAGGAAACTTTATGTTTAGTTAGAGCCTGGACGGGCGAGTGTTTATTATTTTATGTGGATGTCACATGTGTTAGGTGAAGCTGCGACTTCATGATGACCTGTATTGGTTGGAGTGTGCACAATAAATACACTGTTTGGACCTGAAACCTGGTGTCCTAAAGGCGTATCTGTGAGAATGACCCCCGGTGAAGAGCTAACCCCCTACAGTGGCTATACCATCAAAAACAGGTAGGAAGGCTTGTTTTTTCTGGGATTGCAAAAATACGCTGAGCAGTATTCCAATTTTCACAACAGCATATTTTTTGATTAATCATATCTTCCAGCAAGCAGACATGATATGCTGAGTCATATAAAATTATCCTCACCTGTTGATATGCACACATCCAAACCTGACTAAAGAATGAAGTAAAATGGCTGCCGTCAGGGAGAAAAACAGCAATGGCCCATTGTGATATCATCATCCATGTCTGCTAAAGGGTTCCATTGTGACACACTGAGTGTTCCGTCTATTTAAATTTTCATGGAGGCTGCTATGTTGATTTGCTCGAGGAGGGTTCCATTGTGTTACGCTGTGTGTTCTGTCTATTGAAATTTTCATGGGGGCTGCAATATTGATTTTCTGGAGAAGGTTTCCATTGTGACACGCTGAGTTTTCCATCTATTGAAATTTTCATGGGGGCTACAATCTTGTTTTGCTGGAGGCTGCCATTTTGATTTGCAGTTAAAAAGAGCTTGCAACTCAATGAATTTGCACAGTTGGTAAGAATTTATATTATAACAATGTTATTCAGGAAGAAAGATATCAAATGTTTGAGCAATACTGAATGTAGCCACACTGGAATACTGGGCGGGATCCTGCTTATGAATTCCTGGACCAGATAGGGCAGGTGCAGTGATGCTAAGGACATTCGGTACTAGCACAGAAGGTTGATTGGACAGAAAGGTGCATTGTCAATCTAACCTAGACAAAACTCCTTAACCACCTCAGCCCCCAGTGCTTAAACACCCTGAAAGACCAGGCCACTTTTTAAACTTCTGACCTACACTACTTTCACCGTTTATTGCTCGGTCATGCAACTTACCACCCAAATGAATTTTACCTCCTTTTCTTCTCACTAATAGAGCTTTCATTTGGTGGTATTTCATTGCTGCTGACATTTTTACTTTTTTTGTTATTAATCGAAATTTAACGATTTTTTTGCAAAAAAATGACATTTTTCACTTTCAGTTGTAAAATTTTGCAAAAAAAAACGAGATCCATATATAAATTTTGCTCTAAATTTATTGTTCTACATGTCTTTGATAAAAAAAAAATGTTTGGGTAAAAAAAAAATGGTTTGGGTAAAAGTTATAGCGTTTACAAACTATGGTACAAAAATGTGAATTTCCGCTTTTTGAAGCAGATCTGACTTTCTGAGCACCTGTCATGTTTCCTGAGGTTCTACAATGGCCTGACAGTATAAACACCCCACAAATGACCCCATTTCGGAAAGTACACACCCTAAGGTATTCGCTGATGGGCATAGTGAGTTCATAGAACTTTTTATTTTTTGTCACAAGTTAGTGGAAAATGATGATTTTTTCTTTTTTTTTTCTTTTCTTACAAAGTCTCATATTCCACTAACTTGTGACAAAAAATAAAAACTTCTATGAACTCACTATGCCCATCACGAAATACCTTGGGGTCTCTTCTTTCCAAAATGGGGTCACTTGTGGGGTGGTTATACTTCCCTGGCATTCTAGGGGCCCAAATGTGTGGTAAGGAGTTTGAAATCAAATTCTGTAAAAAATGACCTGTGAAATCCGAAAGGTGCTCTTTGGAATATGGGCCCCTTTGCCCACCTAGGCTGCAAAAAAGTGTCACACATCTGGTATCTCCGTACTCAGGAGAAGGTGGGGAATGTGTTTTGGGGTGTCATTTTATATATACCCATGCTGGGTGAGAGAAATATCTTGGTCAAATGCCAACTTTGTATAAAAAAATGGGAAAAGTTGTCTTTTGCCAAGATATTTCTCTCACCCAGCATGGGTATATGTAAAATTACACCCCAAAACACATTCCCCAACTTCTCCTGAGTACGGAGATACCAGATGTGTGACACTTTTTTGCAGCCTAGGTGGGCAAAGGGGCCCATATTCCAAAGAGCACCTTTCGGATTTCACAGGTCATTTTTTACAGAATTTGATTTCAAACTCCTTACCACACATTTGGGCCCCTAGAATGCCAGGGCAGTATAACTACCCCACAAGTGACCCCATTTTGGAAAGAAGAGACCCCAAGGTATTCGCTGATGGGCATAGTGAGTTTATGGAAGTTTTTATTTTTTGTCACAAGTTAGTGGAATATGAGACTTTGTATGAAAAAAAAAAAAAAAAAAAGCAGCATTTTCCACTAACTTGTGACAAAAAATAAAAAATTCTAGGAACTCGCCATGCCCCTCACGGAATACCTTGGGGTGTCTTCTTTCCAAAATGGGGTCACTTGTGGGGTAGTTATACTGCCCTGGCATTTTCCAGGGGCCCTAATGTGTGGTAAGTAGGTAAATGACCTGTGAAATCCTAAAGGTGCTCTTTGGAATATGGGCCCCTTTGCCCACCTAGGCTGCAAAAAAGTGTCACACATGTGGTATCGCTGTATTCAGGAGAAGTTGGGGAATGTGTTTTACATATACCCTTGCTGGGTGAGAGAAATATCTTGACAAAAGACAACTTTTCCCATTTTTTTATACAAAGTTGGCATTTGACCAAGATATTTCTCTCACCCAGCATGGGTATATGTAAAATGACACCCCAAAACACATTCCCCAACTTCTCCTGAGTACGGCGATACCAGATGTGTGACACTTTTTTGCAGCCTAGATGCGCAAAGGTGCCCAAATTCCTTTTAGGAGGGCATTTTTAGACATTTGGATACCAGACTTCTTCTCACGCTTTGGGGCCCCTAGAAGGCCAGGGCAGTATAAATACCCCACATGTGACCCCATTTTGGAAAGAAGACACCCCAAGGTATTCAATGAGGGGCATGGCGAGTTCATAGAAATTTTTTTTTTTTGGCACAAGTTAGCGGAAATTGATATTTTTAATTTTTTTCTCACAAAGTCTCCCGTTCCGCTAACTTGGGACAAAAATTTCAATCTTTCATGGACTCAATATGCCCCTCACGGAATACCTGGGGGTGTCTTCTTTCCGAAATGGGGTCACATGTGGGGTATTTATACTGCCCTGGCATTCTAGGGGCCCTAAAGCATGAGAAGAAGTCTGGAATATAAATGTCTAAAAAATTTTACGCATTTGGATTCCGTGAGGGGTATGGTGAGTTTATGTGAGATTTTATTTTTTGACACAAGTTAGTGGAATATGAGACTTTGTAAGAAAAAAAAAAAAAAATTCCGCTAACTTGGGCCAAAAAAATATCTGAATGGAGCCTTACAGAGGGTGATCAATGACAGGGGGGTGATCAATGACAGGGGGGTGATAAATGACAGGGGGGGTGATCAATGACAGGGGGGGTGATCAATGACAGGGGTGGTGATCAATGACAGGGGGGTGATCAATGACAGGGGGGTGATCAATGACAGGGGGGTGATCAATGACAGGGGGGTGATCAGGGAGTCTATATGGGGTGATAACCACAGTCATTGATCATGCCCCTGTAAGGCTTCATTCAGACGTCAGGATGCGTTTTGCGGATCCGATCCATCTATCAGTGCATCCGTAAAAATCATGCAGACATCTGAATGGAGCTTTACAGGGGTTGATCAATGACAGGGATGTAATCAATGACAGGGGGGTGATCAGGGAGTCTATATGGGGTGATAACCACAGTCATTGATCATGCCCCTGTAAGGCTTCATTCAGACGTCCGTATGCGTTTTGCGGATCCGATCCATCTATCAGTGCATCCGTAAAAATCATGCGGACATCTGAATGGAGCTTTACAGGGGGGTGATCAATGACAGGGGGGTGATCAGGGAGTCTATATGGGGTGATCACCACAGTCATTGATCACGCCCCTGTAAGGCTTCATTCAGACGTCCGGATGCGTTTTGCGGATCCGATCCATCTATCAGTGGATCCGTAAAAATCATGCGGACGTCTGAATGGAGCTTTACAGGGGGGTGATCAATGACAGGGGGGTAATCAATGACAGGGGGGTGATCAGGGAGTCTATATGGGGTGATCACCACAGTCATTGATCACGCCCCTGTAAGGCTTCATTCAGACGTCCGGATGCGTTTTGCGGATCCGATCCATCTATCAGTGGATCCGTAAAAATCATGCGGACGTCTGAATGGAGCTTTACAGGGGGGTAATCAATGACAGGGGGGTGATCAGGGAGTCTATATGGGGTGATCACCACAGTCATTGATCACACCCCTGTAAGGCTTCATTCAGACGTCCGGATGCGTTTTGCGGATCCGATCCATCTATCAGTGCATCCGTAAAAATCATGCGGACATCTGAATGGAGCTTTACAGGGGGTTGATCAATGACAGGGGTGTAATCAATGACAGGGGGGTGATCAGGGAGTCTATATGGGGTGATAACCACAGTCATTGATCATGCCCCTGTAAGGCTTCATTCAGACGTCCGTATGCGTTTTGCGGATCCGATCCATCTATCAGTGCATCCGTAAAAATCATGCGGACATCTGAATGGAGCTTTACAGGGGGTTGATCAATGACAGGGGTGTAATCAATGACAGGGGGGTGATCAGGGAGTCTATATGGGG
Source organism: Bufo bufo (assembly GCF_905171765.1). Lineage (NCBI taxonomy): Eukaryota > Metazoa > Chordata > Amphibia > Anura > Bufonidae > Bufo > Bufo bufo. The sequence continues at coordinate 7,967 of NW_024400548.1, read as the reverse complement.
TGATCACCACAGTCATTGATCATGCCCCTGTAAGGCTTCATTCAGACGTCCGGATGCGTTTTGCGGATCCGATCCATCTATCAGTGCATCCGTAAAAATCATGCGGACATCTGAATGGAGCTTTACAGGGGGGTGATCAGGGAGTCTATATGGGGTGATCACCACAGTCATTGATCATGCCCCTGTAAGGCTTCATTCAGACGTCCGGATGCGTTTTGCGGATCCGATCCATCTATCAGTGGATCCGTAAAAATCATGCGGACATCTGAATGGAGCTTTACAGGGGGGTGATCAATGACAGGGGGGTAATCAATGACAGGGGGGTGATCAGGGAGTCTATATGGGGTGATCACCACAGTCATTGATCACGCCCCTGTAAGTCTTCATTCAGACGTCCGGATGCGTTTTGCGGATCCGATCCATCTATCAGTGGATCCGTAAAAATCATGCGGACGTCTGAATGGAGCTTTACAGGGGGGTGATCAATGACAGGGGGGTAATCAATGACAGGGGGGTGATCAGGGAGTCTATATGGGGTGATCACCACAGTCATTGATCACGCCCCTGTAAGGCTTCATTCAGACGTCCGGATGCGTTTTGCGGATCCGATCCATCTATCAGTGGATATGTAAAAATCATGCGGACGTCTGAATGGAGCTTTACAGGGGGGTGATCAAAGACAGGGGGGTGATCAATGACAGGGGGGTAATCAATGACAGGGGGGTGATCAGGGAGTCTATATGGGGTGATCAGGGGTGATCAGGGGCTAATAAGGGGTTAATAAGTGACGGGGGGGGGGGTGTAGTGTAGTGTAGTGGTGCTTGGTGCTACTTTACTGAGCTACCTGTGTCCTCTGGTGGTCGATCCAAACAAAGGGGACCACCAGAGGACCAGGTAGCAGGTATATTAGACGCTGTTATCAAAACAGCGTCTAATATACCTGTTAGGGGTTAAAAAAAACACATCTCCAGCCTGCCAGCGAACGATCGCCGCTGGCAGGCTGGAGATCAACTCTCTTACCTTCCGTTCCTGTGAGCGCGCGCGCCTGTGTGCGCGCGTTCACAGGAAATCTCGCGTCTCGCGAGAGGACGCGCCGGCGCGTCCAGGAGGAATGAATCAACCACCTCCAGGACGCGTCTGTGCGTACAGCGGTCCGGAGGTGGTTAAAAGATTTGATGTCCCATGTCCGTTGGTGAGTTGCAAATGCTGAACTGACCTGACCCTGCATTATAGTGGCAAAGAAACAATGACCATAAAAGGCTTAACACCATCGGTGGCATCTTCTTCCCCCAGTGTTAAAACAGCTGGCCCAAAGGGAACTCTCGAAGTTTAAGTGGCTATACCATCAAAAACAGGTAGGAAGGCTTGTTTTTTCTGGGATTGCAAAAATATGCTGAGCAGTATTCTGATTTTCACAACAGCATATTTTTTGATTAATCATATCTTCCAGCAAGAAGACATGATATTCTGAGTCATATAAAATTATCCTCACCTGTTGATATGCACACATTCAAACCTGACTAAAGAATGAAGTAAAATGGCTGCCGTCAGGGAGAAAAACAGCAATGGCCCATTGTGATATCATCATCCGTGTCTGCTAAAGGGTTCCATTGTGACACACTGAGTGTTCCGCCTATTAAAATTTTGATGAAGGCTGCCATATTGATTTTCTCGAGGAGGGTTCCATTGTGTTACGCTGTGTGATCCGTCTATTGAAATTTTCATGGGGGCTGCCATATTGATTTTCTGGAGGAGGGTTCCATTGTGACACGCTGAGTTTTCCATCTATTGAAATTTTCATGGGGGCTACCATATTGATTTTCTCAAGGAGGGTTCCATTGTGACACGCTGAGTTTTCCATCTATTGAAATTTTCATGGGGGCTACCATCTTGTTTTGCTGGAGGCTGCCATTTTGATTTGCAGTTAAAAAGAGCTTGCAACTCAATGAATTTGCACAGTTGGTAAGAGTTTATATTATAACAATGTTATTCAGGAAGAAATATATCAAATGTTTGAGCAATACTGATTGTAGCCACACTAGAATACTGGGCGGGATCCTGCTTATGAATTCCTGGAATAGATAGGGCAGGTGCAGTGTTGCTAAGGACATTCAGTACTAGCACAGAAGGTTGATTGGACAGAAAGGTGCATTGTCAATCTAACCTAGACAAAACTCCTTAAAAGATTTGATGTCCCATGTCCGTTGGTGAGTTGCAAATGCTGAAATGACCTGACCCTGCATTATAGTGGCAAAGAAACAATGACCATAAAAGGCTTAACACCATCGGTGGCATCTTCTTCCCCCAGTGTTAAAACAGCTGGCCCAAAGGGAACTCTCGAAGTTTACGAGGCTATACCATCAAAAACAGGTAGGAAGGCTTGTTTTTTCTGGGATTGCAAAAATACGATGAACAGTTATCCAATTTTCACAACAGCATATTTTTTGATTAATCATATCTTCCAGCAAGCAGACATGATATGCTGAGTCATATCAAATTATCCTCACCTGTTGATATGCACACATCCAAACCTGACTAAAGAATGAAGTAAAATGGCTGCCGTCAGGGAGAAAAACAGCAATGGCCCATTGTGATATCATCATCCATGTCTGCTAAAGGGTTCCATTGTGACACACTGAGTGTTCCGTCTATTTAAATTTTCATGGAGGCTGCTATGTTGATTTGCTCGAGGAGGGTTCCATTGTGTTACGCTGTGTGTTCTGTCTATTGAAATTTTCATGGGGGCTGCAATATTGATTTTCTGGAGAAGGTTTCCATTGTGACACGCTGAGTTTTCCATCTATTGAAATTTTCATGGGGGCTACAATCTTGTTTTGCTGGAGGCTGCCATTTTGATTTGCAGTTAAAAAGAGCTTGCAACTCAATGAATTTGCACAGTTGGTAAGAATTTATATTATAACAATGTTATTCAGGAAGAAAGAGATCAAATGTTTGAGCAATACTGATTGTAGCCACACTGGAATACTGGGCGGGATCCTGCTTATGAATTCCTGGACCAGATAGGGCAGGTGCAGTGATGCTAAGGACATTCGGTACTAGCACAGAAGGTTGATTGGACAGAAAGGTGCATTGTTAATCTAACCTAGACAAAACTCCTTAAAAGATTTGATGTCCGATGTCCGTTGGTGAGTTGCAAATGCTGAACTGACCTGACCCTGCATTATAGTGGCAAAGAAACAATGACCATAAAAGGCTTAACACCATCGTTGGCATCTTCTTTCCCTAGTGTTAAAACAGCTGGCCAAAAGGGAACTCTCGAAGTTTAAATGGCTATACCATCAAAAACAGGTTAGAAGGCTTGTTTTTTCTGGGATTGCAAAAATACGCTGAACAGTATTCCAATTTTCACAACAGCATATTTTTTGATTAATCATATCTTCCAGCAAGCAGACATGATATGCTGAGTTATATAAAATTATCCTCACCTGTTGATATGCACACATCCAAACCTGACTAAAGAATGAAGTAAAATGGCTCCTGTCAGGGAAAAAAACAGCAATGGCCCATTGTGATATCATCATCCATGTCTGCTAAAGGGTTCCATTGTGACACACTGAGTGTTCCGTCTATTTAAATTTTCATGGAGGCTGCCATGTTGATTTTCTCGAGGAGGGTTCCATTGTGTTACGCTGTGTGTTCCGTCTATTGAAATTTTCATGGGGGCTGCCATATTGATTTTCTCAAATAGGGTTCCATTGTGACACGCTGAGTTTTCCATCTATTGAAATTTTCATGGGGGCTACTATCTTGTTTTGCTAGAGGCTGCCATTTTAATTTGCAGTTAAAAAGAGCTTGCAACTCAATGAATTTGCACAGTTGGTAAGAGTTTATATTATAACAATGTTATTCAGGAAGAAAGATATCAAATGTTTGAGCAATACTGATTGTAGCCACACTGGAATACTGGGCGGGATCCTGCTTATGAATTTCTGGACCAGATAGGGCAGGTGCAGTGATGCTAAGGACATTCGGTACTAGCACAGAAGGTTGATTGGACAGAATGGTGCATTGTCAATCTAACCTAGACAAAACTCCTTAAAAGATTTGATGTCCCATGTCCGTTGGTGAGTTGCAAATGCTGAACTGACCCTGCATTATAGTGGCAAAGAAACAATTACCATAAAAGGCTTAACACCATCGGTGGCATCTTCTTCCCCCAGTGGTAAAACAGCTGGCCCAAAGGGAAGTCTCGAAGTTTAAGTGGCTATACCATCAAAAACAGGTAGGAAGGCTTGTTTTTTCTGGGATTGCAAAAATACGCTGAACAGTATTCCAATTTTCACAACAGCATATTTTTGGATTAATCATATCTTCCAGCAAGCAGACATGATATGCTGAGTCATATAAAATTATCCTCACCTATTGATATGCACACATCCAAACCTGACTAAAGAATGAATTAAAATGGCTGCCGTCAGGGAAAAAAACAGCAATGACCATTGTGATATCATCATCCATGTCTGCTAAAGGGTTCCATTGTGACACACTTAGTGTTCCGTCTATTTAAATTTTCATGGAGGCTGCCATATTGATTTTCTCGAGGAGGGTTCCATTGTGTTACGCTGTGTGTTCCGTCTATTGAAATTTTCATGGGGGCTGCCATATTGATTTTTTGGCGGAGGGTTCCATTGTGACACGCTGAGTTTTCCATCTATTGAAATTTTCATGGGGGCTACCATCTTGTTTTGCTGGAGGCTGCCATTTTGATTTGCAGTTAAAAAGAGCTTGCAACTCAATGAATTTGCACAGTTGGTAAGAATTTATATTATGACAATGTTATTCAGGAAGAAAGATATCAAATGTTTGAGCAATACTGATTGTAGCCACACTGGAATACTGGGCGAAATCCTGCTTATGAATTCCTGGACCAAATAGGGCAGGTGCAGTGATGCTAAGGACATTCGGTACTAGCACAGAAGGTTGATTGGACAGAAAGGTGCATTGTCAATCTAACCTAGACAAAACTCCTTAAAAGATTTGATGTCCCATGTCCGTTGATGAGTTGCAAATGCTGAACTGACCTGACCCTGCATTATAGTGGCAAAGAAACAATGACCATAAAAGGCTTAACACCATCGGTGGCATCTTCTTCCCCCAGTGTTAAAACAGCTGGCACAAAAGGAACTCTCGAAGTTTAAATGGCTATACCATCAAAAACAGGTAGGAAGGCTGTTTTTTTCTGGGATTGAAAAAATACGCTGAACAGTATTCCAATTTTCACAACAGCATATTTTTTGATTAATCATATCTTCCAGCAAGCAGACATGATATGCTGAGTCATATAAAATTATCCTCACCTGTTGATATGCACACATCCAAACCTGACTAAAGAATGAAGTAAAATGGCTGCCGTCAGGGAAAAAAACAGCAATGGCCCATTGTGATATCATCATCCATGTCTGCTAAAGGGTTCCATTGTGACACACTGAGTGTTCCGTCTATTTAAATTTTCATGGAGGCTGCCATGTTGATTTTCTCGAGGAGGGTTCCATTGTGTTACGCTGTGTGTTCCGTCTATTGAAATTTTTATGGGGGCTGCCATATTGATTTTCTCAAGGAGGGTTCCATTGTGACACGCTGAGTTTTCCATCTATTGAAATTTTTATGGGGCTACCATCTTGTTTTGCTGGAGGCTGCCATTTTGATTTGCAGTTAAAAAGAGCTTGCAACTCAATGAATTTGCACAGTTGGTAAGAGTTTATATTATAACACTGTTATTCAGGAAGAAAGATATCAAATATTTGAGCAATACTGATTGTAGCCACACTGGAATACTGGGCGGGATCCTGCTTATGAATTCCTGGACCAGATAGGGCTGGTGCAGTGAAGCTAAGGACATTCGATACTAGCACAGAAGGTTGATTGGACAAAAAAGGTGCATTGTCAATCTAACCTAGACAAAACTCCTTAAAAGATTTGAAGTCCCATGTCCGTTGGTGAGTTGCAAATGCTGAACTGACCTGACCCTGCATTATAGTGGCAAAGAAACAATGACCATAAAAGGCTTAACACCATCGGTGGCATCTTCTTCCCCCAGTGTTAAAACAGCTGGCCCAAAGGGAACTCTTGAAGTTTAAATGGCTATACCATCAAAAACAGGTTAGAAGGCTTGATTTTTCTGGGATTGCAAAAATACGCTGAACAGTATTCCAATTTTCACAACAGCATATTTTTTGATTAATCAAATCTTCCAGCAATCAGACATGATATGCTGAGTCATATAAAATTATCCTCACCTGTTGATATGCACACATCCAAACATGACTAAAGAATGAAGTAAAATGGCTGCCGTGGCGATCTCCTTGGAGTCATTGCACACCTGACCAGTTAATCTGTCCTTGAGGCTGGTTTTAAAGTCAGTATAAAACTGAGTCTGCTTGTATAGAACCTACCATTGGCCATTTGGCTCCAGGAGAAGTATATGGTGGGTTCAGCATGCATGTTGGTACTTGCATCCCTGGATCCGATGAAAGCTGTAATGGCACCGGACGGGGTTACAAGCAAAGTGTACTTGGCTTGCATGCTGACCTGCATTCCCTGGATTTTATGTGGCTGTCATGGCCCATGAACAGGTAGGAACAAGAGTTAGGGACCACTCATGAGACAGCCTTGACGCGGTGAGTGGCTTACTATGCTTTGGCCAAAATATAAACCAATGTCTCGTCCAGCATGGAGGGCAGAGTGCTGGATGTAGTGTGCGATCACATTTGCATTTTCCGTTTGTATATGTATTTCGCCATAGCGATCTGCACCTACAGGCAGGTTGTGCTGACCCAACCCCTTATTTTTTTCTTTGTAGTATATATTGGAGGCGTGGCGATCTCCTTGGAGTCATTGCACACCTGACCAGTTAATCTGTCCTTGAGGCTGGTTTTAAAGTCAGTATAAAACTGAGTCTGCTTGTATAGAACCTACCATTGGCCATTTGGCTCCAGGAGAAGTATATGGTGGGTTCAGCATGCATGTTGGTACTTGCATCCCTGGATCCGATGAAAGCTGTAATGGCACCGGACGGGGTTACAAGCAAAGTGTACTTGGCTTGCATGCTGACCTGCATTCCCTGGATTTTATGTGGCTGTCATGGCCCATGAACAGGTAGGAACAAGAGTTAGGGACCACTCATGAGACAGCCTTGACGCGGTGAGTGGCTTACTATGCTTTGGCCAAAATATAAACCAATGTCTCGTCCAGCATGGAGGGCAGAGTGCTGGATGTAGTGTGCGATCACATTTGCATTTTCCGTTTGTATATGTATTTCGCCATAGCGATCTGCACCTACAGGCAGGTTGTGCTGACCCAACCCCTTATTTTTTTCTTTGTAGTATATATTGGAGGCGTGGCGATCTCCTTGGAGTCATTGCACACCTGACCAGGTAATCTGTCCTTGAGGCTGGTTTTAAAGTCAGTATAAAACTGAGGTATAGAACCTACCATTGGCCATTTGGCTCCAGGAGAAGTATATGGTGGGTTCAGCATGCATGTTGGTACTTGCATCCCTGGATCCGATGAAAGCTGTAATGGCACCGGACGGGGTTACAAGCAAAGTGTACTTGGCTTGCATGCTGACCTGCATTCCCTGGATTTTATGTGGCTGTCATGGCCCATGAACAGGTAGGAACAAGAGTTAGGGACCACTCATGAGACAGCCTTGACGCGGTGAGTGGCTTACTATGCTTTGGCCAAAATATAAACCAATGTCTCGTCCAGCATGGAGGGCAGAGTGCTGGATGTAGTGTGCGATCACATTTGCATTTTCCGTTTGTATATGTATTTTGCCATAGCGATCTGCACCTACAGGCAGGTTGTGCTGACCCAACCCCTTATTTTTTTCTTTGTAGTATATATTGGAGGCGTGGCGATCTCCTTGGAGTCATTGCACACCTGACCAGTTAATCTGTCCTTGAGGCTGGTTTTAAAGTCAGTATAAAACTGAGTCTGCTTGTATA
>NW_024400547.1:0-27351 GCF_905171765.1 Bufo bufo | reverse complement strand
CCTTATGTCAGCGCAGAATCAGTCTTCATGTCATAGCAGAGAATCAGGCTTCACGTCACCCACCACTGGAACAGGCCACTGTCACACATTTAGGCCCCGGCACCCAGGCAGAGGAGAGAGGTCCCGTAACAGAGAATCTGGCCTTATGTCAGCAGAATCTGTCTTCATGTCATAGCAGAGAATCAGGCTTCACGTCACCCACCACTGGAACAGGCCACTGTCACACATTTAGGCCCAGGCACCCAGACAGAGGAGAGGTCCCGTAACAGAGAATCTGGCCTTATGTCAGCGCAGAATCTGTCTTCATGTCATAGCAGAGAATCAGGCTTCACGTCACCCACCACTGGAACAGGCCACTGTCACATATTTAGGCCCAGGCACCCAGGCAGAGGAGAGAGGTCCCGTAACAGAGAATCTGGCCTTATGTCAGCGCAGAATCAGTCTTCATGTCATAGCAGAGAATCAGGCTTCACGTCACCACCACTGGAACAGGCCACTGTCACACATTTAGGCCCAGGCACCCAGAGAGAGAGGTCCCGTAACAGAGAATCTGGCCTTATGTCAGCGCAGAATCTCTTCATGTCATAGCAGAGAATCAGGCTTCACGTCACCCACCACTGGAACAGGCCACTGTCACACATTTAGGCCCAGGCACCCAGGCAGAGGAGAGAGGTCCCGTAACAGAGAATCTGGCCTTATGTCAGCGCAGAATCTGTCTTCATGTCATAGCAGAGAATCAGGCTTCACGTCACCCACCACTGGAACAGGCCACTGTCACACATTTAGCCCAGGCACCCAGGCAGAGGAAGAGGTCCCGTAACAGAGAATCTGGCCTTATGTCAGCACAGAATCTGTCTTCATGTCATAGCAGAGAATCAGGCTTCACGTCACCCACCACTGGAACAGGCCACTGTCACACATTTAGGCCCCGGCACCCAAGGCAGAGGAGAGGTCCCGTAACAGAGAATCTGGCCTTATGTCAGCGCAGAATCTGTCTTCATGTCATAGCAGAGAATCAGGCTTCACGTCACCCACCACTGGAACAGGCCACTGTCACACATTTAGGCCCAGGCACCCAGGCAGAGGAGAGAGGTCCCGTAACAGAGAATCTGGCCTTATGTCAGAATCAGGCTTCACGTCACCCACCACTGGAACAGGCCACTGTCACACATTTAGGCCCAGGCACCCAGACAGAGGAGAGAGGTCCCGTAACAGAGAATCTGGCCTTATGTCAGCACAGAATCTGTCTTCATGTCATAGCAGAGAATCAGGCTTCACGTCACCCACCACTGGAACAGGCCACTGTCACACATTTAGGCCCCGGCACCCAGGCAGAGGAGAGAGGTCCCGTAACAGATAATCTGGCCTTATGTCAGCGCAGAATCTGTCTTCATGTCATAGCAGAGAATCAGGCTTCACGTCACCCACCACTGGAACAGGCCACTGTCACATTTTAGGCCCCACCCGACAGAGGAGAGAGGTCCGTAACAGAGAATCTGGCCTTATGTCAGCACAGAATCTGTCTTCATGTCATAGCAGAGAATCAGGCTTCACGTCACCCACCACTGGAACAGGCCACTGTCACACATTTAGGCCCGGCACCCACCAGAGGAGAGAGGTCCCGTAACAGAGAATCTGGCCTTATGTCAGCACAGAATCTGTCTTCATGTCATAGCAGAGAATCAGGCTTCACGTCACCCACCACTGGAACAGGCCACTGTCACACATTTAGGCCCAGGCACCCAGGCAGAGGAGAGAGGTCCCGTAACAGAGAATCTGGCCTTATGTCAGCAGCAGAATCTGTCTTCATGTCATAGCAGAGAATCAGGCTTCACGTCACCCACCACTGGAACAGGCCACTGTCACACATTTAGGCCCAGGCACCCAGGCAGAGGAGAGAGGTCCCGTAACAGAGAATCTGGCCTTATGTCAGCACAGAATCTGTCTTCATGTCATAGCAGAGAATCAGGCTTCACGTCACCCACCACTGGAACAGGCCACTGTCACACATTTAGGCCCCGGCACCCAGGCAGAGGAGAGAGGTCCCGTAACAGAGAATCTGGCCTTATGTCAGCGCAGAATCTGTCTTCATGTCATAGCAGAGAATCAGGCTTCACGTCACCCACCACTGGAACAGGCCACTGTCACACATTTAGGCCCAGGCACCCAGCAGAGGAGAGAGGTCCCGTAACAGAGAATCTGGCCTTATGTCAGCACAGAATCTGTCTTCATGTCATAGCAGAGAATCAGGCTTCACGTCACCCACCACTGGAACAGGCCACTGTCACACATTTAGGCCCAGGCACCCAGCAGAGGAGAGAGGTCCCGTAACAGAGAATCTGGCCTTATGTCAGCACAGAATCAGTCTTCATGTCATAGCAGAGAATCAGGCTTCACGTCACCCCACCACTGGAACAGGCCACTGTCACATATTTAGGCCCAGGCACCCAGGCAGAGGAGAGAGGTCCCGTAACAGAGAATCTGGCCTTATGTCAGCAGCAGAATCTGTCTTCATGTCATAGCAGAGAATCAGGCTTCACGTCACCCACCACTGGAACAGGCCACTGTCACACATTTAGGCCCCGGCACCCAGACAGAGGAGAGAGGTCCCGTAACAGAGAATCTGGCCTTATGTCAGCACAGAATCTGTCTTCATGTCATAGCAGAGAATCAGGCTTCACGTCACCCACCACTGGAACAGGCCACTGTCACACATTTAGGCCCCGGCACCCAGCAAAGGAGAGAGGTCCCGTAACAGAGAATCTGGCCTTATGTCAGCACAGAATCTGTCTTCATGTCATAGCAGAGAATCAGGCTTCACGTCACCCACCACTGGAACAGGCCACTGTCACACATTTAGGCCCCAGGCACCCAGACAGAGGAGAGAGGTCCCGTAACAGAGAATCTGGCCTTATGTCAGCACAGAATCAGTCTTCATGTCATAGCAGAGAATCAGGCTTCACGTCACCCACCACTGGAACAGGCCACTGTCACATATTTAGGCCCAGGCACCCAGGCAGAGGAGAGAGGTCCCGTAACAGAGAATCTGGCCTTATGTCAGCACAGAATCTGTCTTCATGTCATAGCAGAGAATCAGGCTTCACGTCACCCACCACTGGAACAGGCCACTGTCACACATTTAGGCCCCGGCACCCAGCAGAGGAGAGAGGTCCCGTAACAGAGAATCTGGCCTTATGTCAGCACAGAATCTGTCTTCATGTCATAGCAGAGAATCAGCTTCACGTCACCCACCACTGGAACAGGCCACTGTCACACATTTAGGCCCAGCACCCAGGCAGAGGAGAGGTCCCGTAACAGAGAATCTGGCCTTATGTCAGCCAGAATCTGTCTTCATGTCATAGCAGAGAATCAGGCTTCACGTCACCCACCACTGGAACAGGCCACAGTCACACATTTAGGCCCAGGCACCCAGACAGAGGAGAGAGGTCCCGTAACAGAGAATCTGGCCTTATGTCAGCACAGAATCTGTCTTCATGTCATAGCAGAGAATCAGGCTTCACGTCACCCACCACTGGAACAGGCCACTGTCACACATTTAGGCCCAGGCACCCAGGCAGAGGAGAGAGGTCCCGTAACAGAGAATCTGGCCTTATGTCAGCGCAGAATCTGTCTTCATGTCATAGCAGAGAATCAGGCTTCACGTCACCCACCACTGGAACAGGCCACTGTCACATATTTAGGCCCAGGCACCCAGGCAGAGGAGAGAGGTCCCGTAACAGAGAATCTGGCCTTATGTCAGCACAGAATCAGTCTTCATGTCATAGCAGAGAATCAGGCTTCACGTCACCCACCACTGGAACAGGCCACTGTCACACATTTAGGCCCCGGCACCCAGGCAGAGGAGAGAGGTCCCGTAACAGAGAATCTGGCCTTATGTCAGCACAGAATCTGTCTTCATGTCATAGCAGAGAATCAGGCTTCACGTCACCCACCACTGGAACAGGCCACTGTCACACATTTAGGCCCCGGCACCCAGACAGAGGAGAGAGGTCCCGTAACAGAGAATCTGGCCTTATGTCAGCACAGAATCTGTCTTCATGTCATAGCAGAGAATCAGGCTTCACGTCACCCACCACTGGAACAGGCCACTGTCACACATTTAGGCCCCAGGCACCCAGACAGAGGAGAGAGGTCCCGTAACAGAGAATCTGGCCTTATGTCAGCAGCAGAATCTGTCTTCATGTCATAGCAGAGAATCAGGCTTCACGTCACCCACCACTGGAACAGGCCACTGTCACACATTTAGGCCCCGGCACCCAGGCAGAGGAGAGAGGTCCCGTAACAGAGAATCTGGCCTTATGTCAGCAGCAGAATCTGTCTTCATGTCATAGCAGAGAATCAGGCTTCACGTCACCCACCACTGGAACAGGCCACTGTCACACATTTAGGCCCAGGCACCCAGGCAGAGGAGAGAGGTCCCGTAACAGAGAATCTGGCCTTATGTCAGCACAGAATCTGTCTTCATGTCATAGCAGAGAATCAGGCTTCACGTCACCCACCACTGGAACAGGCCACTGTCACACATTTAGGCCCCAGCACCCAGACAGAGGAGAGAGGTCCCGTAACAGAGAATCTGGCCTTATGTCAGCACAGAATCTGTCTTCATGTCATAGCAGAGAATCAGGCTTCACGTCACCCACCACTGGAACAGGCCACTGTCACACATTTAGGCCCCGGCACCCAGACAGAGGAGAGAGGTCCCGTAACAGAGAATCTGGCCTTATGTCAGCACAGAATCTGTCTTCATGTCATAGCAGAGAATCAGGCTTCACGTCACCCACCACTGGAACAGGCCACTGTCACACATTTAGGCCCCAGGCACCCAGGCAGAGGAGAGAGGTCCCGTAACAGAGAATCTGGCCTTATGTCAGCACAGAATCTGTCTTCATGTCATAGCAGAGAATCAGGCTTCACGTCACCCCACCACTGGAACAGGCCACTGTCACACATTTAGGCCCCGGCACCCAGACAGAGGAGAGAGGTCCCGTAACAGAGAATCTGGCCTTATGTCAGCGCAGAATCTGTCTTCATGTCATAGCAGAGAATCAGGCTTCACGTCACCCACCACTGGAACAGGCCACTGTCACACATTTAGGCCCCGGCACCCAGGCAGAGGAGAGAGGTCCCGTAACAGAGAATCTGGCCTTATGTCAGCACAGAATCTGTCTTCATGTCATAGCAGAGAATCAGGCTTCACGTCACCCACCACTGGAACAGGCCACTGTCACACATTTAGGCCCAGGCACCCAGACAGAGGAGAGAGGTCCCGTAACAGAGAATCTGGCCTTATGTCAGCACAGAATCTGTCTTCATGTCATAGCAGAGAATCAGGCTTCACGTCACCCACCACTGGAACAGGCCACTGTCACACATTTAGGCCCCGGCACCCAGGCAGAGGAGAGAGGTCCCGTAACAGAGATTCTGGCCTTATGTCAGCACAGAATCAGTCTTCATGTCATAGCAGAGAATCAGGCTTCACGTCACCCACCACTGGAACAGGCCACTGTCACACATTTAGGCCCAGGCACCCAGGCAGAGGAGAGAGGTCCCGTAACAGAGAATCTGGCCTTATGTCAGCACAGAATCTGTCTTCATGTCATAGCAGAGAATCAGGCTTCACGTCACCCACCACTGGAACAGGCCACTGTCACACATTTAGGCCCCGGCACCCAGGACAGAGGAGAGAGGTCCCGTAACAGAGAATCTGGCCTTATGTCAGCAGCAGAATCAGTCTTCATGTCATAGCAGAGAATCAGGCTTCACGTCACCCACCACTGGAACAGGCCACTGTCACACATTTAGGCCCCGGCACCCAGGCAGAGGAGAGAGGTCCCGTAACAGAGAATCTGGCCTTATGTCAGCACAGAATCTGTCTTCATGTCATAGCAGAGAATCAGGCTTCACGTCACCCACCACTGGAACAGGCCACTGTCACACATTTAGGCCCCAGGCACCCAGACAGAGGAGAGAGGTCCCGTAACAGAGAATCTGGCCTTATGTCAGCACAGAATCTGTCTTCATGTCATAGCAGAGAATCAGGCTTCACGTCACCTACCACTGGAACAGGCCACTGTCACACATTTAGGCCCCAGGCACCCAGGCAGAGGAGAGAGGTCCCGTAACAGAGAATCTGGCCTTATGTCAGCGCAGAATCTGTCTTCATGTCATAGCAGAGAATCAGGCTTCACGTCACCCACCACTGGAACAGGCCACTGTCACACATTTAGGCCCCGGCACCCAGGCAGAGGAGAGAGGTCCCGTAACAGAGAATCTGGCCTTATGTCAGCGCAGAATCTGTCTTCATGTCATAGCAGAGAATCAGGCTTCACGTCACCCACCACTGGAACAGGCCACTGTCACACATTTAGGCCCCAGGCACCCAGGCAGAGGAGAGAGGTCCCGTAACAGAGAATCTGGCCTTATGTCAGCACAGAATCTGTCTTCATGTCATAGCAGAGAATCAGGCTTCACGTCACCCACCACTGGAACAGGCCACTGTCACACATTTAGGCCCAGGCACCCAGACAGAGGAGAGAGGTCCGTAACAGAGAATCTGGCCTTATGTCAGCACAGAATCTGTCTTCATGTCATAGCAGAGAATCAGGCTTCACGTCACCCACCACTGGAACAGGCCACTGTCACACATTTAGGCCCCGGCACCCAGGCAGAGGAGAGAGGTCCCGTAACAGAGAATCTGGCCTTATGTCAGCACAGAATCTGTCTTCATGTCATAGCAGAGAATCAGGCTTCACGTCACCCACCACTGGAACAGGCCACTGTCACACATTTAGGCCCCGGCACCCAGACAGAGGAGAGAGGTCCCGTAACAGAGAATCTGGCCTTATGTCAGCACAGAATCTGTCTTCATGTCATAGCAGAGAATCAGGCTTCACGTCACCCACCACTGGAACAGGCCACTGTCACACATTTAGGCCCAGGCACCCAGGCAGAGGAGAGAGGTCCCGTAACAGAGAATCTGGCCTTATGTCAGCACAGAATCTGTCTTCATGTCATAGCAGAGAATCAGGCTTCACGTCACCCACCACTGGAACAGGCCACTGTCACACATTTAGGCCCCGGCACCCAGACAGAGGAGAGAGGTCCCGTAACAGAGAATCTGGCCTTATGTCAGCACAGAATCTGTCTTCATGTCATAGCAGAGAATCAGGCTTCACGTCACCCACCACTGGAACAGGCCACTGTCACACATTTAGGCCCCGGCACCCAGGCAGAGGAGAGAGGTCCCGTAACAGAGAATCTGGCCTTATGTCAGCAGCAGAATCTGTCTTCATGTCATAGCAGAGAATCAGGCTTCACGTCACCCACCACTGGAACAGGCCACTGTCACACATTTAGGCCCAGGCACCCAGGCAGAGGAGAGAGGTCCCGTAACAGAGAATCTGGCCTTATGTCAGCACAGAATCTGTCTTCATGTCATAGCAGAGAATCAGGCTTCACGTCACCCACCACTGGAACAGGCCACTGTCACACATTTAGGCCCCGGCACCCAGGCAGAGGAGAGAGGTCCCGTAACAGAGAATCTGGCCTTATGTCAGCACAGAATCTGTCTTCATGTCATAGCAGAGAATCAGGCTTCACGTCACCCACCACTGGAACAGGCCACTGTCACACATTTAGCCCCAGGCACCCAGACAGAGGAGAGAGGTCCCGTAACAGAGAATCTGGCCTTATGTCAGCACAGAATCTGTCTTCATGTCATAGCAGAGAATCAGGCTTCACGTCACCCACCACTGGAACAGGCCACTGTCACACATTTAGGCCCAGGCACCCAGAGCAGAGGAGAGAGGTCCCGTAACAGAGAATCTGGCCTTATGTCAGCACAGAATCTGTCTTCATGTCATAGCAGAGAATCAGGCTTCACGTCACCCACCACTGGAACAGGCCACTGTCACACATTTAGGCCCCGGCACCCAGGCAGAGGAGAGAGGTCCCGTAACAGAGAATCTGGCCTTATGTCAGCGCAGAATCTGTATTCATGTCATAGCAGAGAATCAGGCTTCACGTCACCCACCACTGGAACAGGCCACTGTCACACATTTAGGCCCCGGCACCCAGACAGAGGAGAGAGGTCCCGTAACAGAGAATCTGGCCTTATGTCAGCACAGAATCTGTCTTCATGTCATAGCAGAGAATCAGGCTTCACGTCACCCACCACTGGAACAGGCCACTGTCACACATTTAGCCCAGGCACCCAGACAGAGGAGAGAGGTCCCGTAACAGAGAATCTGGCCTTATGTCAGCACAGAATCTGTCTTCATGTCATAGCAGAGAATCAGGCTTCACGTCACCCACCACTGGAACAGGCCACTGTCACACATTTAGGCCCCGGCACCCAGCAGAGGAGAGAGGTCCCGTAACAGAGAATCTGGCCTTATGTCAGCGCAGAATCTGTCTTCATGTCATAGCAGAGAATCAGGCTTCACGTCACCCACCACTGGAACAGGCCACTGTCACACATTTAGGCCCAGGCACCCAGGCAGAGGAGAGAGGTCCCGTAACAGAGAATCTGGCCTTATGTCAGCACAGAATCTGTCTTCATGTCATAGCAGAGAATCAGGCTTCACGTCACCCACCACTGGAACAGGCCACTGTCACACATTTAGGCCCCGGCACCCAGACAGAGGAGAGAGGTCCGTAACAGAGAATCTGGCCTTATGTCAGCACAGAATCTGTCTTCATGTCATAGCAGAGAATCAGGCTTCACGTCACCCACCACTGGAACAGGCCACTGTCACACATTTAGGCCCAGGCACCCAGACAGAGGAGAGAGGTCCCGTAACAGAGAATCTGGCCTTATGTCAGCACAGAATCTGTCTTCATGTCATAGCAGAGAATCAGGCTTCACGTCACCCACCACTGGAACAGGCCACTGTCACACATTTAGGCCCAGGCACCCAGGCAGAGGAGAGAGGTCCCGTAACAGAGAATCTGGCCTTATGTCAGCACAGAATCTGTCTTCATGTCATAGCAGAGAATCAGGCTTCACGTCACCCACCACTGGAACAGGCCACTGTCACACATTTAGGCCCAGGCACCCAGGCAGAGGAGAGAGGTCCCGTAACAGAGAATCTGGCCTTATGTCAGCGCAGAATCTGTCTTCATGTCATAGCAGAGAATCAGGCTTCACGTCACCCACCACTGGAACAGGCCACTGTCACACATTTAGGCCCAGGCACCCAGGCAGAGGAGAGAGGTCCCGTAACAGAGAATCTGGCCTTATGTCAGCACAGAATCTGTCTTCATGTCATAGCAGAGAATCAGGCTTCACGTCACCCACCACTGGAACAGGCCACTGTCACACATTTAGGCCCAGGCACCCAGCAGAGGAGAGAGGTCCCGTAACAGAGAATCTGGCCTTATGTCAGCACAGAATCTGTCTTCATGTCATAGCAGAGAATCAGGCTTCACGTCACCCACCACTGGAACAGGCCACTGTCACACATTTAGGCCCCGGCACCCAGCAGAGGAGAGAGGTCCCGTAACAGAGAATCTGGCCTTATGTCAGCGCAGAATCAGTCTTCATGTCATAGCAGAGAATCAGGCTTCACGTCACCCACCACTGGAACAGGCCACTGTCACACATTTAGGCCCAGGCACCCAGGCAGAGGAGAGAGGTACCGTAACAGAGAATCTGGCCTTATGTCAGCACAGAATCTGTCTTCATGTCATAGCAGAGAATCAGGCTTCACGTCACCCACCACTGGAACAGGCCACTGTCACACATTTAGGCCCCGGCACCCAGGACAGAGGAGAGAGGTCCCGTAACAGAGAATCTGGCCTTATGTCAGCACAGAATCTGTCTTCATGTCATAGCAGAGAATCAGGCTTCACGTCACCCACCACTGGAACAGGCCACTGTCACACATTTAGGCCCCGGCACCCAGACAGAGGAGAGAGGTCCCGTAACAGAGAATCTGGCCTTATGTCAGCACAGAATCTGTCTTCATGTCATAGCAGAGAATCAGGCTTCACGTCACCCACCACTGGAACAGGCCACTGTCACACATTTAGGCCCAGGCACCCATACAGAGGAGAGAGGTCCCGTAACAGAGAATCTGGCCTTATGTCAGCACAGAATCTGTCTTCATGTCATAGCAGAGAATCAGGCTTCACGTCACCCACCACTGGAACAGGCCACTGTCACACATTTAGGCCCAGGCACCCAGGCAGAGGAGAGAGGTCCCGTAACAGAGAATCTGGCCTTATGTCAGCACAGAATCTGTCTTCATGTCATAGCAGAGAATCAGGCTTCACGTCACCCACCACTGGAACAGGCCACTGTCACACATTTAGGCCCCGGCACCCAGCAGAGGAGAGAGGTCCCGTAACAGAGAATCTGGCCTTATGTCAGCACAGAATCTGTCTTCATGTCATAGCAGAGAATCAGGCTTCACGTCACCCACCACTGGAACAGGCCACTGTCACACATTTAGGCCCCGGCACCCAGGCAGAGGAGAGAGGTCCCGTAACAGAGAATCTGGCCTTATGTCAGCACAGAATCTGTCTTCATGTCATAGCAGAGAATCAGGCTTCACGTCACCCACCACTGGAACAGGCCACTGTCACACATTTAGGCCCAGGCACCCAGGCAGAGGAGAGAGGTCCCGTAACAGAGAATCTGGCCTTATGTCAGCACAGAATCTGTCTTCATGTCATAGCAGAGAATCAGGCTTCACGTCACCCACCACTGGAACAGGCCACTGTCACACATTTAGGCCCCGGCACCCAGACAGAGGAGAGAGGTCCCGTAACAGAGAATCTGGCCTTATGTCAGCACAGAATCTGTCTTCATGTCATAGCAGAGAATCAGGCTTCACGTCACCCACCACTGGAACAGGCCACTGTCACACATTTAGGCCCCGGCACCCAGGCAGAGGAGAGAGGTCCCGTAACAGAGAATCTGGCCTTATGTCAGTAGCAGAATCAGTCTTCATGTCATAGCAGAGAATCAGGCTTCACGTCACCCACCACTGGAACAGGCCACTGTCACACATTTAGGCCCAGGCACCCAGGCAGAGGAGAGAGGTCCCGTAACAGAGAATCTGGCCTTATGTCAGCACAGAATCTGTCTTCATGTCATAGCAGAGAATCAGGCTTCACGTCACCCACCACTGGAACAGGCCACTGTCACACATTTAGGCCCAGGCACCCAGGCAGAGGAGAGAGGTCCCGTAACAGAGAATCTGGCCTTATGTCAGCACAGAATCTGTCTTCATGTCATAGCAGAGAATCAGGCTTCACGTCACCCACCACTGGAACAGGCCACTGTCACACATTTAGGCCCCGGCACCCAGCAGAGGAGAGAGGTCCCGTAACAGAGAATCTGGCCTTATGTCAGCGCAGAATCAGTCTTCATGTCATAGCAGAGAATCAGGCTTCACGTCACCCACCACTGGAACAGGCCACTGTCACACATTTAGGCCCAGGCACCCAGCAGAGGAGAGAGGTCCCGTAAAAGAAAATCTGGCCTTATGTCAGCACAGAATCTGTCTTCATGTCATAGCAGAGAATCAGGCTTCACGTCACCCACCACTGGAACAGGCCACTGTCACACATTTAGGCCCAGGCACCCAGACAGAGGAGAGAGGTCCCGTAACAGAGAATCTGGCCTTATGTCAGCACAGAATCTGTCTTCATGTCATAGCAGAGAATCAGGCTTCACGTCACCCACCACTGGAACAGGCCACTGTCACACATTTAGGCCCAGGCACCCAGGCAGAGGAGAGAGGTCCCGTAACAGAGAATCTGGCCTTATGTCAGCACAGAATCTGTCTTCATGTCATATCAGAGAATCAGGCTTCACGTCACCCACCACTGGAACAGGCCACTGTCACACATTTAGGCCCAGGCACCCAGACAGAGGAGAGAGGTCCCGTAACAGAGAATCTGGCCTTATGTCAGCACAGAATCTGTCTTCATGTCATAGCAGAGAATCAGGCTTCACGTCACCCACCACTGGAACAGGCCACTGTCACACATTTAGGCCCCGGCACCCAGGCAGAGGAGAGAGGTCCCGTAACAGAGAATCTGGCCTTATGTCAGCACAGAATCTGTCTTCATGTCATAGCAGAGAATCAGGCTTCACGTCACCCACCACTGGAACAGGCCACTGTCACACATTTAGGCCCAGGCACCCAGGCAGAGGAGAGAGGTCCCGTAACAGAGAATCTGGCCTTATGTCAGCACAGAATCTGTCTTCATGTCATAGCAGAGAATCAGGCTTCACGTCACCCACCACTGGAACAGGCCACTGTCACATATTTAGGCCCAGGCACCCAGGCAGAGGAGAGAGGTCCCGTAACAGAGAATCTGGCCTTATGTCAGCACAGAATCTGTCTTCATGTCATAGCAGAGAATCAGGCTTCACGTCACCCACCACTGGAACAGGCCACTGTCACACATTTAGGCCCCGGCACCCAGGCAGAGGAGAGAGGTCCCGTAACAGAGAATCTGGCCTTATGTCAGCGCAGAATCAGTCTTCATGTCATAGCAGAGAATCAGGCTTCACGTCACCCACCACTGGAACAGGCCACTGTCACACATTTAGGCCCCGGCACCCAGGCAGAGGAGAGAGGTCCCGTAACAGAGAATCTGGCCTTATGTCAGCACAGAATCTGTCTTCATGTCATAGCAGAGAATCAGGCTTCACGTCACCCACCACTGGAACAGGCCACTGTCACACATTTAGCCCCAGGCACCCAGACAGAGGAGAGACGTCCCGTAACAGAGAATCTGGCCTTATGTCAGCACAGAATCTGTCTTCATGTCATAGCAGAGAATCAGGCTTCACGTCACCCACCACTGGAACAGGCCACTGTCACACATTTAGGCCCCGGCACCCAAGCAGAGGAGAGAGGTCCCGTAACAGAGAATCTGGCCTTATGTCAGCGCAGAATCAGTCTTCATGTCATAGCAGAGAATCAGGCTTCACGTCACCCACCACTGGAACAGGCCACTGTCACATATTTAGGCCCAGGCACTCAGGCAGAGGAGAGAGGTCCCGTAACAGAGAATCTGGCCTTATGTCAGCACAGAATCAGTCTTCATGTCATAGCAGAGAATCAGGCTTCACGTCACCCACCACTGGAACAGGCCACTGTCACATATTTAGGCCCCGGCACCCAGGCAGAGGAGAGAGGTCCCGTAACAGAGAATCTGGCCTTATGTCAGCGCAGAATCAGTCTTCATGTCATAGCAGAGAATCAGGCTTCACGTCACCCACCACTGGAACAGGCCACTGTCACACATTTAGGCCCCGGCACCCAGGCAGAGGAGAGAGGTCCCGTAACAGAGAATCTGGCCTTATGTCAGCACAGAATCTGTCTTCATGTCATAGCAGAGAATCAGGCTTCACGTCACCCACCACTGGAACAGGCCACTGTCACACATTTAGGCCCAGGCACCCAGACAGAGGAGAGAGGTCCCGTAACAGAGAATCTGGCCTTATGTCAGCACAGAATCTGTCTTCATGTCATAGCAGAGAATCAGGCTTCACGTCACCCACCACTGGAACAGGCCACTGTCACATATTTAGGCCCCGGCACCCAAGCAGAGGAGAGAGGTCCCGTAACAGAGAATCTGGCCTTATGTCAGCGCAGAATCAGTCTTCATGTCATAGCAGAGAATCAGGCTTCACGTCACCCACCACTGGAACAGGCCACTGTCACATATTTAGGCCCAGGCACCCAGGCAGAGGAGAGAGGTCCCGTAACAGAGAATCTGGCCTTATGTCAGCACAGAATCAGTCTTCATGTCATAGCAGAGAATCAGGCTTCACGTCACCCACCACTGGAACAGGCCACTGTCACACATTTAGGCCCCGGCACCCAGGCAGAGGAGAGAGGTCCCGTAACAGAGAATCTGGCCTTATGTCAGCGCAGAATCTGTCTTCATGTCATAGCAGAGAATCAGGCTTCACGTCACCCACCACTGGAACAGGCCACTGTCACACATTTAGGCCCCGGCACCCAGGCAGAGGAGAGAGGTCCCGTAACAGAGAATCTGGCCTTATGTCAGCACAGAATCTGTCTTCATGTCATAGCAGAGAATCAGGCTTCACGTCACCCACCACTGGAACAGGCCACTGTCACACATTTAGCCCCAGGCACCCAGACAGAGGAGAGACGTCCCGTAACAGAGAATCTGGCCTTATGTCAGCACAGAATCTGTCTTCATGTCATAGCAGAGAATCAGACTTCACGTCACCCACCACTGGAACAGGCCACTGTCACACATTTAGGCCCCGGCACCCAAGCAGAGGAAGAGGGTCCCGTACCAGAGAATCTGGCCTTATGTCAGCGCAGAAATCAGTCTTCATGTCATAGCAGAGAATCAGGCTTCACGTCACCCACCACTGGAACAGGCCACTGTCACATATTTAGGCCCAGGCACCCAGGCAGAGGAGAGAGGTCCCGTAACAGAGAATCTGGCCTTATGTCAGCACAGACTCGTTCTTCATGTCATAGCAGAGAATCAGGCTTCACGTCACCCACCAACTGGACAGGGCCACTGTCACACATTTAGGCCCAGGGCACCCATACAGAGGAGAGAGGTCGTGTAACAGAGGAATCTGGCCTTATGTCAGCACAGAACTGTCTTCATGTCATAGCAGAGAATCAGTCTTCACGTCACCCACCACTGGAACAGGCCACTGTCACACATTTAGGCCCCGGGACCCAGGCAGAGGAGAGAGAGTCCCGTAACAGAGAATCTGGCATTATGTCAGCACAAAAATCTGTCTTCATGTCATAGCAGAGAATCAGGCTTCACGTCACCCACCACTGGAAACAGGCCACTGTCACACATTATAGGCCCAGGCACCCAGACAGAGGAGAGAGGTTCCGTAACAGAGAATCTGGCCTTATGTCAGCACAGAATCTGTCTTCATGTCATAGCAGAGAATCAGGCTTCACGTCACCCACCACTGGAACAGGCCACTGTCACACAGTGCTGAATACACGTTCAGAGACAAAACGCTGGCCGCCGGCAGGCCAGCACCTCCAAGGCATAAAAGGCTAGCTCTGGCCACGTGGACAATTTGGAGACCCAGAAGTTGAATGGGGCCGAAACCATCAGTCAGTACGTGGAGGAGTGTGCACAGGTACTGTTGCACCATGTTAGTGACAATGTTGCCGTCCTGCTAACACGTTCCGTATCAGGGTGGTGTGCAGTTAGCTGTGGCGTGGTGACAAAACTTTTCCACATCTCTGCCATGCTAACCCTGCCCTCAGAGGAGCTGGCCGTGACACAGCTGCGTTGGCGACCTCTTGCTCCTCCTCTGCCTTCGCCTTGGGCTTCCACTGGTTCCCCTGTGAGTTTTGGGAATGCTCTCAGTAGCGCGTCTACCAACGTGCGCTTGTACTCGCGCATCTTCCTATCACGCTCCAGTGTAGGAAGTAAGGTGGGCACATTGTCTTTGTACCGGGGATCCAGCAGGGTGGCAACCCAGTAGTCCGCACACGTTAAAATGTGGGCAACTCTGCTGTTGTTGCGCAGGCACTGCAGCATGTAGTCGCTCATGTGTGCCAGGCTGCCCAGAGGTAAGGACAAGCTGTCCTCTGTGGGAGGCGTATCGTCATCGTCCTGTGTTTCCCCCCAGCCACGCACCAGTGATGGGCCCGAGCTGCTTTGGGTGCCACCCCGCTGTGAACATGCTTCATCCTCATCCTCCTCCACCTCCTCCTCATCCTCGTCCTCCTCATCCTCCAGTAGTGGGCAGGGCCGGACTGGCCTGCCGGGATACCGGGAAATTTCCCGGTGGGCCGGCAAGCCTGAGAGCCGCAAGGCCGCGGCCCTGGTGACAAGTGGGGGCGGCCGCGGCCGGCGGCAGGGCAGAGCAGGAGATGAGCGCCTCCATTGCGGAAGCGCTCATCTCCATAGTCATCTGTATTGCCGACCTCAGGACGGCAATACAGATGCCTGTGCTGCGGCAGAGGAGGGAGAGGTGTGTCCCCTCCTGTTCCTCTGATAGGCTGCCAGCACTAAGCCGGCAGCCTATCAGAGGCCGGTGCAGGCGACGCGATGACGTCATCGCGTCGCCTGAGCCGTATAGCGAGGGACACAGACGGAAGAGGCGGCCTGCATCGCATCGCATTGCTGGAGGTAAGTATAAGGGGGGCTACTGGGCTGGCACATGATAAGGGGGGACTACTGGGCTGGGCTGGCACATGATAAGGGGGGGCTACTGGGCTGGCACATAAGGGGGGACTACTGGGCTGGGCTGGCACATGATAAGGGGGGCTACTGGGCTGGCACATAAGGGGGGACTACTGGGCTGGGCTGTCACATGATAAGGGGGGCTACTGGGCTGGCACATGATAAGGGGGGACTACTGGGCTGGCACATGATAAGGGGGGGCTACTGGCACATAGGGGGGCTACTGGCACATGATAAGGGGGGCTACTGGCACATGATAAGGGGGGCTACTGGCCCATAATGGGGGCTACTGGCACATGATATGGGGGCACTATGGCTACTGGCACATGATATGGGGGCACTCTGGCTACTGGCACATGATAATGGGGGGGCTCTGGCTACTGGCACATGATATGGGGGGCTCTGGCTACTGGCACATGATATGGGGGGCTCTGGCTACTGGCACATGATATGGGGGGGCTCTGGCTACTGGCACATGATATGGGGGGCTCTGGCTACTGGCACATGATGGTGGGGGGGGGGCTCTTATTTCTGGCACATGATTGGGGGCACTCTGGCTACTGGCACATGATATGGGGGGCTCTGGCTACTGACACATGATATAAGGGGGCTCTGGCTACTGGCACATGATGGTGGGGGGGGCTCTTATTACTGGCACATGATTGGGGGCATCTATGGGGGCACATCTTACTGCAGATTATTGGGGGGCACTATAGGGGCATCTACTGAGGCTAAAAAAGATATTTTATATGGGGGCTCTGTATAGGGGCATTTTATACTGGGACACATTATGGTGGGTACTATGGGGAAGGGGGGAGCACTATGGGGTCATCTACGGGGGCACTGAGAAGGGGTATTTTATATTGGCACATTATGGGAACATTAGCTCAACTGGGGGCATTACAAAGGGGTATGTTTTGCATATTATAAGGAGAATTATTACTACTAAGGGGGGCATTATGGTGGGATTTATTACTCCCCCATGGTATGACCCCCTAGTAGCAGCACCAGCCTCTCCCTGCTCTGCTATCCCTCTGCCCTTTCTCCAAATCCTTATTCTGAAATCTTTCTCATTAGGTTAAAGCACAACATCAGCTCCGCCGAGCCCCCGGCCAAAGTGTTGAAGTGGCGTCCGAGATCCCCAAGGGCCAAGTCAAGTAACTGTAAGTTTTTATGGGGGTTCTACAAAAGAGCTATCGTGGGGCAAAGTTCATATTCGTGTTTACACACGTGTTTTAAAATGAATGCTTTCTCCTATTATAAACAAGTAAATAATGACGCAATGCTGTGGGGCTGGTGTGCGACTTTTTCCAGGGCTGGTTTTTATCCCCAGTCCGGCCCTGGTAGTGGGCCCTGTCTGGCCACATTTGTTCCTGGCCTCTGGTGTTGCAAAAAACCTCCCTCTGAGTCACTTCGAAGAGACTGGCCTGAAAGTGCTAAAAATGACCCCTCTTCCTCCTCTTCCTCCTGGGCCACCTCCTCTTCCATCATCGCCCGAAGTGTTTTCTCAAGGAGACATAGAAGTGGTATTCTAACGCTGATAACGGCGTCATCGCCACTGGCCATGTTGGTGGAGTACTCGAAACAGCGCAACAGGGCACACAGGTCTCGCATGGAGGCCCAGTCATTGGTGGTGAAGTGGTGCTGTTCCGCCGTGCGACTGACCCGTGCGTGCAGCAGCTGAAACTCCACTATGGCCTGCTGCTGCTCGCACAGTCTGTCCAGCATGTGCAAGGTGGAGTTCCACCTGGTGGGCACATTGCATATGAGGCGGTGAGCAGGAAGGCCGAAGTTACGCTGTAGCGCAGACAGGCGTGCAGCAGCAGGGTGTGAACGCCGGAAGCGCGAACAGACGGCCCACACTTTATGCAGCAGCTCTGACATGTCGGGGTAGTTGCGAATGAACTTCTGCACCACCAAATTCAGCAGATGCGCCAGGCAAGGGATGTGCGTCAAACCGGCTAGTCCCAGAGCTGCAACGAGATTTCGCCCATTATCGCACACCACCAGGGCGGGCTTGAGGCTCACCGGCAGCAACCACTCGTCGGTCTGTTGTTCTATACTCCGCCACAACTCCTGTGCGATGTTGGGCCTGTCCCCCAAACATATGAGTTTTAGAACGGCCTGCTGACGTTTACCCTGGGCTGTGCTGAAGTTGGTGGTGAAGGTGTGTGGCTGACTGGATGAGCAGGTGGAAGAAGAGGAGGAGGAAGCTGAGTAGGAGGAGGAGGAGACAAAGAATGTTGCCCTGCGATCCTTGGCGGCGGAAGGACGTGCGCCAAACAGCTCTCCGCCTGGGGCCCAGCCGCCACTACATTTACCCAGTGTGCAGTTAGGGAGATATAGCGTCCCTGGCCGTGCTTACTGGTCCACGTATCTGTGGTTAGGAGGACCTTGCCACAGATGGCGTTGCGCAGTGCACACTTGATTTTTTCGGATACTTGGTTGGGCAGGGAAGGCACGGCTCTCTTGGAGAAGTAGTGGCAGCTGGGAACAACATACTGTGGGACAGCAAGCGACATGAGCTGTTTGAAGCTGTCTGTGTCCACCAGCCCAAATGACAGCATTTCATAGGCCAGTAGTTTAGAAATGCTGGCATTCAGGGCCAGGGATCGAGGGTGGCTAGGTGGGAATTTACGCTTTCTCTCAAATGTTTGTGAGATGGAGAGCTGAACGCTGCCGTGTGACATGGTTGAGATGATTGGTGACGCAGGTGGTGGTGTTGGTGGTACATCACATGTTTTCTGGGCGGCAGGTGCCAACGTTCCTCCAGAGGCAGAGGAAGAGGCCGAGGCGGCGGCAGCAGCAGAAGAGGCCGAGGCGGCAGCAGCAGAAGAGGTAGCAGGGGGAGCCTGAGTGACTTCCTTGTTTTTAAGGTGTTTACTCCACTGCAGTTCATGCTTTGCATGCAGGTGCCTGTCATGCAGGTTGTGCTAAGGTTCAGAACGTTAATGCCTCGCTTCAGGCTCTGATGGCACAGCGTGCAAACCACTCGGGTCTTGTCGTCAGCACATTGTTTGAAGAAGTGCCATGCCAGGGAACTCCTTGAAGCTGCCTTTGGGGTGCTCGGTCCCAGATGGCGGCGGTCAGTAGCAGGCGGAGTCTCTTGGCGGCGGGTGTTCTGATTTTGCCCACTGCTCCCTCTTTTGCTACGCTGTTGGCTCGGTCTCACCACTGCCTCTTCCTCCGAACTGTGAAAGTCAGTGGCACGACCTTCATTCCATGTGGGGTCTAGGACCTCATCGTCCCCTGCATCGTCTTCCACCCAGTCTTGATCTCTGACCTCCTGTTCAGTCTGCACACTGCAGAAAGACGCAGCTGTTGGCACCTGTGTTTCGTCATCATCAGAGACGTGCTGAGGTGGTATTCCCATGTCCTCATCATCAGGAAAAATAAGTGGTTGTGCATTAGTGCATTCTATCTCTTCCATCCCTGGGGAAGGGCTAGGTGGATGCCCTTGGGAAACCCTGGCAGCAGAGTCTTCAAACAGCATAAGAGACTGCTGCATAACTTGAGGCTCAGACAGTTTCCCTGATATGCATGGGGGTGATGTGACAGACCGATGGGCTTGGTTTTCATGCGTCATCTGTGCGCTTTCTGCAGAAGACTGGGTGGGAGATAATGTGAACGTGCTGGATCCACTGTCGGCCACCCAATTGACTAATGCCTGTACCTGCTCAGGCCTTACCATCCTTAGAACGGCATTAGGCCCCACCAAATATCGCTGTAAATTCTGCTGGCTACTGGGACCTGAGGTAGTTGGTTCACTAGGACGTGTGGCTGTGGCAGAACGGCCACGTCCTCTCCCAGCACCAGAGGGTCCACTAACACCACCACGACCATGTCCACGTCCGTGTACGCGCCCCTATTAGATGTTTTCCTCATTGTTCCCGTTCACCACAATTTTGAGAATGTCAAATTTGGGAATAGTTTTTCACCCCAGAACAAAAACTGTGCTTTTACGGTCACTACAAATAACTTGACCAGCTCAAACAGTACAGATTTGGTTGAATAGAAATGTGAGACCTATTTTTTTTTGCGCTGTGTGACAGGTATAGGTTTAATCACAGAATTAGACTTGTATCTGCACGGTAGCGTGTGTGTTAAGTTTTTCTGAATGACACTATCAGCACCTTGAATCTAAGATATCCTTTTTGGGATAGATTTCAAGTAGGCCTCATATAGCATAAACTTCTTAGTTATTTTGAGAATGTCAAATTTGGGAATAGTTTTTCAACCCAGAACAAAAACTGTGCTTTTACGGTCACTGCAAATAATTTGACCAGCTCAAACAGTACAGATTTGGTTGAATAGAAATGTGAGGCCTATTTTTTTTTGCGCTGTGTGACAGGTATAGGTTTAATCACAGAATTAGACTTGTATCTGCACGGTAGCGTGTGTGTTAAGTTTTTCTGAATGACACTATCAGCACCTTGAATCTAAGATATCCTTTTTGGGATAGATTTCAAGTAGGCCTCATATAGCATAAACTACTTATTTTGAGAATGTCAAATTTGGGAATAGTTTTTCAACCCAGAACAAAAACTGTGCTTTTACGGTCACTACAAATAACTTGACCAGCTAAAACAGTACAGATTTGGTTGAATAGAAATGTCAGGTCTATTTTTTAGGCGCTGGGTGACAGGCTCAACTTGCCCCTGATGTAGTATATGGCCAAAAAATAACCACACTATTGATGGTTAAATGCACTTGGGTGACACAGGCTCAGCCTGCACCTGATGTAGTATATGGCCAAAAATTAACCACACTGTTGATGGTTAAATGCACTTGGGTGACACAGGCTCAGCCTGCACCTGATGTAGTATATGGCCAAAAAATAACCAGACTGTTGATGGTTAAATGCACTTTGGTGACACAGGCTCAGCCTGCAGCTGATGTAGGATATAGCAAAAAATAACCACACTATTGATGGTTAAAAGCACTTGGTGGTAGCTTGTGCTGGCGCACCACAAGCCACAAAATGGCCGCCGATCACCCCAGAAAAAAGTGATCTAAAAACGCTCTGGGCAGCCTAAAAAAAGTGAGCAAGTCGATATTAGCACTTCAATGATCCACAGCTGGAGATCGATCACAGAATGAAGTCTTTTGGAGGAGTTAATCTGCCTAATCTCGCCCTAACGTCGCAGCAGTAACCTCTCCCTAGGCTTGAATCAGCAGAGTGACGTGCAGCGCTAAGTGACCCAAGCTTATAGAGGCTGGGTCACATGCTGCACTGGCCAATCACAGCCATGCCAATAGTAGGCAAGGCTGTGATGGCCTCTTGGGGCAAGCAGTATGACGCTTGTTGATTGGCTGCTTTGCAGCCTTTCAAAAAGCGCCAAGAAAGCGCCGAACACCGAACCCGAACCCGGACTTTTACGAAAATGGACACCCCAAAATTCGGTACGAACCCGAACTATACAGTACGGGTTCGCTCATCCCTATTCGCGATTCGCCGAACATGCAAACATATGGCGATGTTCGTGTGCGCCATATTCTTTTGCATTGCGACGAACTTTGACCCATGACACATCTATCAGGTGGGACAAGACAGCCAATTGAAATGTTTCAGCACATGGACACACCCCCACCCTATAAAAGAACCTTATCTGGCAGCCATTTTACATTCTGTGTTTTGCCAGTGTAGGGAGAGGTTGCTGTGTGGAGCAGGAACAGGCTGTTAGGGACACCAAACGCTAGCTAACAGGGCCACAAAAGTCCTTTTAAAGACTGGTATAGGTGTGCTATCGATAGGTGTGATATACTTATTAATGATGAGCGAGCACCAAAGTATTTGGGTGTTCGGCCTGAACACATTGCTATATTAGTGTGCTCGGCCGAGCACCCGAGTATAATGGAAGTTAATGGGAGATAACCAAGTACCCCCTGCTCGGAAGAGAAGAGGGTGTGTGTGGTTCATAAAAAAAGGTTAGAAATTGATGGAAACCCCATCAAAATGGTTTGGAAACAGCATTAAGAGGATAGCTGTATGCATCTTAGACTCTTATTATGTACAACATACAATAGACAACCACACAATGGATATATGCCAAAAGCCAGGTATGTGCGAGCCATTAATCTATCTATGAGACAGATGACAGGCTTAGTCAACATACCTTACAATGGCAGCCTTGTACACTATGAGATATTCCAAACCAGCTCTCATCTGACTGAGAACCAGTAAACCTCAAAGTTATTTTGCATCTGTTGGATGGTTTGGGTGGACCTGCACACCTAGATCAATATCATTAGGGTGACAAAAACTTTTCTGATTGTCCAAACATAATATTCAATACCCTTTCTATACAGTTTTGTCATGTATAAACTTTATTTGCATAAACATGGGCATATGGGAAAGACATGCAAATGAGCAGAATCTGCCGCTAATGAGTTATGAACAGCGCCCTCTTTTGGTTTCACAGTCATATGACAAGACAAATATTCTTGTCAGAAGACTATGAAACCAATAAAGGGCACTGTTCATAACTCAATAGCGCTGTAACGGATCACCTGGCACCCAGACTGAGTACCTCCGTTGATGGTTGCTCCTAGCGTTTCCTGAGGTTTCCAAGCACTCTGGCAGACACCACAATCACCGAACCGAAGAAGCATATAAATCCTCTCAAGCATATGAATGCTGTAGACAGTTGAATAGGGAACCATACGAATAGGTTCACACTCCTAGCAGTCAAACTGGAACAGCATACCATAAATCCTCCCCCAAGAATGAGACGACACTTCACTTTGAGGGTTAAGACAGGAACAGTTTATTGAGGGCTACCCGCCCGTATTTATGCAGGTCCCCATCTGGTGTACACGCTACTAGGGGACCAGAAGGAAGTCTGTGACACAGGACAGATACGTAGCAACTCAGGATACACAGACACAACACAATGCATCATGGTTTCCTCCTCTCTGCCCTGGAGACACCCGAGGAGCAATTCAATTATCTCTCAGGACAAAGGGAAATCGCCAATACACATGTGGAGACAACAGGACAGAAATCACCATTTAAACACACAATGTCACAACCCTTACAGTAAACACAGACATTTAACATATCCCCAGATAGCTCAAGTCTGAGTGCATATCATTAGGTGAATGACACTCCGAATACACGAAAACAATAAAATTAGCTATCTGGGTACCCTCACATAACATACAACAAAATTCCAAAGACAGAAAAATACATGAACTTATATAACTATGCCCAAATATTGCATTCAAACGTACAAATTTACCAGGGGCCATAGTCAGCAGGTAGGAGGCGGGTAGCCAGGCCTCTCCAATGCCCAGTGGCGAGGCGGGTTCCGCCACATTTCTCCCTTTTCCCATTGAGACTATCCAGACTCCAGACCTCCAGTCGGTCTGGGGCTCTGATAGTCAGCCGGCCTTTCTCCAAGGGTGTAGTTGTCCCTATGGCCCCCTGCCACTTGTGCCCAGTTGTAGATCCATGGCTTGGGGGGAACCAGGATGCCCTCTCCCCTGGTTGAACAAAGCTGTTGCTGGGGGAAAGGGGTAACAGGCTCTTCTCTCTGCGACACCCTCCCTTGTTGTAGGGGAAAACAGACTGCATCTCCTTCCAATACATTGTCCTGTTGTTGTGGACCAGGACAGACTGTCCATATCTCCAGTGGTACAGGTACAGAGACTACGGTCCCATCTGCACTGTTGTGGGGCTTACTGTCTCCCCTTGGTGGGCTAGGCTGCCACTGGGGAGGGGGAACGAGATTCTCCCCTCCCGGTGAAATATTCTGCCGCTGGGGATCTGGGCCAACTGCCCAGCATCCCTGTAGGGCTGGTAGAGAGACCGCAGTCCCATCTCCACCTGCCATCTGTGGGTCTTCCCCGGACCAGTCTACACTGCGTGCAGAATTATTAGGCAAATGAGTATTTTGACCACATCATCCTTTTTATGCATGTTGTCTTACTCCAAGCTGTATAGGCTCGAAAGCCTACTACCAATTAAGCATATTAGGTGATGTGCATCTCTTTAATGAGAAGGGGTGTGGTCTAATGACATCAACACCCTATATCAGGTGTGCATAATTATTAGGCAACTTCCTTTCCTTTGGCAAAATGGGTCAAAAGAAGGACTTGACAGGCTCAGAAAAGTCAAAAATAGTGAGATATCTTGCAGAGGGATGCAGCACTCTTAAAATTGCAAAGCTTCTGAAGCGTGATCATCGAACAATCAAGCGTTTCATTCAAAATAGTCAACAGGGTCGCAAGAAGCGTGTGGAAAAACCAAGGCGCAAAATAACTGCCCATGAACTGAGAAAAGTCAAGCGTGCAGCTGCCAAGATGCCACTTGCCACCAGTTTGGCCATATTTCAGAGCTGCAACATCACTGGAGTGCCCAAAAGCACAAGGTGTGCAATACTCAGAGACATGGCCAAGGTAAGAAAGGCTGAAAGACGACCACCACTGAACAAGACACACAAGCTGAAACGTCAAGACTGGGCCAAGAAATATCTCAAGACTGATTTTTCTAAGGTTTTATGGACTGATGAAATGAGAGTGAGTCTTGATGGGCCAGATGGATGGGCCCGTGGCTGGATTGGTAAAGGGCAGAGAGCTCCAGTCCGACTCAGACGCCAGCAAGGTGGAGGTGGAGTACTGGTTTGGGCTGGTATCATCTAAGATGAGCTTGTGGGGCCTTTTCGGGTTGAGGATGGAGTCAAGCTCAACTCCCAGTCCTACTGCCAGTTTCTGGAAGACACCTTCTTCAAGCAGTGGTACAGGAAGAAGTCTGCATCCTTCAAGAAAAACATGATTTTCATGCAGGACAATGCTCCATCACACGCATCCAAGTACTCCACAGCGTGGCTGGCAAGAAAGGGTATAAAAGAAGAAAATCTAATGACATGGCCTCCTTGTTCACCTGATCTGAACCCCATTGAGAACCTGTGGTCCATCATCAAATGTGAGATTTACAAGGAGGGAAAACAGTACACCTCTCTGAACAGTGTCTGGGAGGCTGTGGTTGCTGCTGCACGCGATGTTGATGGTGAACAGATCAAAACACTGACAGAATCCATGGATGGCAGGCTTTTGAGTGTCCTTGCAAAGAAAGGTGGCTATATTGGTCACTGATTTGTTTTTGTTTTGTTTTTGAATGTCAGAAATGTATATTTGTGAATGTTGAGATGTTATATTGGTTTCACTGGTAAAAATAAATAATTGAAATGGGTATATATTTGTTTTTTGTTAAGTTGCCTAATAATTATGCACAGTAATAGTCACCTGCACACACAGATATCCCCCTAAAATAGCTAAAACTAAAAACAAACTAAAAACTACTTCCAAAAATATTCAGCTTTGATATTAATGAGTTTTTTGGGTTCATTGAGAACATGGTTGTTATTCAATAATAAAATTAATCCTCAAAAATACAACTTGCCTAATAATTCTGCACTCCCTGTATAAGGTCCCTCATTTCTGGGGCTGGTTGGGGAGTAGGAGGTACCGAATGCAGGTCTCCTGATGACGGGCTTAGTTGTTGGGGAGGGGGAACGAAACTCAACGCTCCCAATGGTGTACAGTCCATAAGCCCCATCAGGTTAGAGACAGGTGGTGTCACTTGATCATATAAGTCCGCATAATTCTGTTCGATCTCCCACTGCGCTGGTGGTACTTGCAGTGTATAGGGTGACTGACTGGAGCTGAACAGGTGCTGGTAATCCTGCTCCAGTTCCCATTTCTGGACAGCCAGTTTAATCAGGTCTGGCCTTAGGTCTTCGGCCATAGGGAGATCCAGCACGGCCTCTCTGTAGTCAAATATGTCCCAAAGCCGTGACTCTGCCGCACTCCCAAATTCCGGTTCTGCAAAGGCCCCCCATAATAAGCCAGGGCCATTATAATCCTTGCCCTCGGGTTTGTCAAATTTGGCCATTCCGGGAACCCGCTGAACCGCGTACCAACGTAGCGCTTGGTATGCATCATCGAGCCCCAGTTCCCTCCATGCCAGTGAATTAAGTTGCATCACCAATTCCTCCTGGGCCTGTTCTCCCAGCATAGGTATCCGTAGGGCCACTCTGGCTTGTAATCGCTGCTCCTTGCTGGGAAGACGCTCACCTCGCCAACGCTGGACACCTTCTAGGGTTTCTTCCCACATCTCTTGTCGGGCGCTCTCTCTGCAGTCCAACCTGGTTGCCTCTACTATTGGCTTGACCAGTGGTGCCCAGAGGTTCTGTAACCTCTGGTTAAATTTATTTTCTACCTCGAGCGTTGTCCAGGGACTCGCTGGTTCTTTGCCGCTCCATAATAATTCCTGTGTCTCCAGGGTGTTGTTCCTCTCACACCAGGATGCCATCCCACTGCTTTCCACCAATGTAAGGGATCACCTGGCACCCAGACTGAGTACCTCCGTTGATGGTTGCTCCTAGCGTTTCCTGAGGTTTCCAAGCACTCTGGCAGACACCACAATCACCGAACCGAAGAAGCATATAAATCCTCTCAAGCATATGAATGCTGTAGACAGTTGAATAGGGAACCATACGAATAGGTTTACACTCCTAGCAGTCAAACTGAAACAGCATACCATAAATCCTCCCCCAAGAATGAGACGACACTTCACTTTGAGGGTTAAGACAGGAACAGTTTATTGAGGGCTACCCGCCCGTATTTATGCAGGTCCCCATCTGGTGTACACGCTACTAGGGGACCAGAAGGAAGTCTGTGACACAGGACAGATACGTAGCAACTCAGGATACACAGACACAACACAATGCATCATGGTTTCCTCCTCTCTGCCCTGGAGACACCCGAGGAGCAATTCAATTATCTCTCAGGACAAAGGGAAATCGCCAATACACATGTGGAGACAACAGGACAGAAATCACCATTTAAACACACAATGTCACAACCCTTACAGTAAACACAGACATTTAACATATCGCCAGATAGCTCAAGTCTGAGTGCATATCATTAGGTGAATGGCACTCCGAATACACGAATACAATAAAATTAGCTATCTGGGTACCCTCACATAACATACAACAAAATTCCAAAGACAGAAAAATACATGAACTTATATAACTATGCCCAAATATTGCATTCAAACGTACAAATTTACCAGGGGCCATAGTCAGCAGGTAGGAGGCGGGTAGCCAGGCCTCTCCAATGCCCAGTGGCGAGGCGGGTTCCGCCACA
>NW_024400546.1:14757-27362 GCF_905171765.1 Bufo bufo | reverse complement strand
AATAAATTGCCCCCATGTGTCTGTCTTATCGCTGCCCTAGTTGACGATGGAATTTTATGCTTCAGCTTGTGCATGACTATGAATTGATTTGGTAGCTTTAAAGAAGTGTCTTAACTAGAGATGAGTGAATTGATTCTACATGAATAAAATTCTATAGGAGTTTTCCCCCAAAAAAAAATATTTCAGCAAATCTGCAACTTTTGTGATTTGTCCCACACAAGTTAACCTATATGATGTCCACCATTTTACAGATCAAAAGACAGAGAATTAGGCATTTGACTCCAAAAAGTAAAATTTTTGGATTGCTTTTTGTGCAAAAAAGTGCGGTGTGTTATTAAGAAGGCTGTTTGTTACCACTGGCTGCCATCTGTTTACCTATAGCCATATGTGTGGCTGTCACTGACATTACTAATGCTGTCTTTGCATTCAAGAGCTAGAAAGGGGTTGTATACAATCCTAGGAGACTCCTTAGTGTCATCTGCAACTTTTCATGGCAACTGGCGCATTTTAGATTTGGACCGAATTTATTTGGACAGAATCAAATCTGATGTCCGATTTCACCAAATCTGAATCAAAACAAATTTTGGGAAATGGGTATATCTCTAGTACTAATAACCTTAGTCAGGGTGTTAAATCTCCTTAAAGAGACCAGTCCTGTATGGAGACTTACTGGAAGAACTCCAGGGTATGGAGACTTATTGGCAATTGGAAATAAATATGCAAAGAGGTTTCTCCCAACGAGGAGAATCATCTTGCCAACGCCACCTATTGGAAGTGGCCAAATCCTAACACTTGTTAGGAAGTCGGATCCTCACACATAGGGAGCCACTTGGAAAAGGTGGCGCTGGCGGGATGGATCTCTTTCTTGGGAGATACCTCTTTGCACACTCTAGTTTTAACCAAAGGGATAGTCCAAGATTAGGAAAAAAAGGTCTACTCTTTAAGGAATTAGTGCCACTCTTGTCTATAGGTTGTGCATAGAATTGCCTACAATCCTTGTTTAGCCCTGGTCATTGAGGTCCCCCCCCACCAAAGATGATGTATAAGTACAATAGCCTGCTGTTTCTCTAAACTTTTTTATTTAATAGAGGCAATTAAGAAGTTGCCATCAGTGGGCTACAATGCTGATAAGAATGTCCTTTTGACGTCCAATGGCCCCTCTATGTTTCTTTTAGGATAGACCCGTTGGGCCATTACAGTCTTCCATCTACAGTATGTCTCAGCAGAACAATGCAACCCATAGGCTAATTTGATGAAACAGAATTTCATTGTTGTCAAATGGTAGATCCCAGTGCTACTGCTATTTCTGGCTCCGAGATGTTCAAGAGATGCCTGCAGTAATTGAAGAGAACTTTTTAATTCCTTTTTTCTTAATTTTAAGTCATGTGGGGCCACCTTTAAACATACGTTTAATTGTTTATTGTGCAGGTACCTGTCAACATGGATACATTATGAACATCAGTAAACCATTTGTAGTGCAATTGAACTATCTAGGATCCAGCTACATGTATGGAGGATGGGGAAGAGATTCATTGCCAGGAGCTAATCAGGATGTTCAGTGGGTGGCTCCTCTCAGTACAGATCGAAGAACCCTGTACAGTTATCGTATCTACAATACATACAATGATCTCCTGATCTATAAGCACTTCACAGACAACAATACAGGAAGTTATGGACAAGGTGGTGGAATGATCATGTTTAATAAAACAATGTACTTCAATTGCCACAACAGTGGAAGCATATGCAAAAACAGTCAAAGCAATAAAGTGGAACTCTCCGTAAATGTCCCTAATGCTGCTTACAACAACCGGTTTACCTATTCGTCCTCATTGTACCAAGACATTGACATGGCCGGTGATGAAGAAGGCCTATGGGCAATTTATTCTACTGAAGAAAATGCTGGAAACTTTGTCATCAGTAAAATAGATCCCATATCTCTTGTAGTAAAACAGACCTGGACCACTGCCCAGTACAAGCCAGCAGCCACCAACGCATTCATGGTGTGTGGTGTCTTGTATGTTACTAGAGCCATCAGCACAAGAAGAGAAGAGATATTTTACATGTATGATACCAAAACTGAAAAGGAAGGGTGGCTGAGCATTCCCCTGGAAAAACCAAAGGAGAATATACAGAGTCTGTCCTACAATCCTAATGATCATAAGCTCTACATGTACAACGATGGCTACTTAGTCAACTATGACCTCAATTTTAAGCCTCCTCAGAAAGATAAACCTGAAATATAACCATGAATCCATACCACCCAAGAGTGTTCATAACAGAATAGGACATCCATATTTTCCACTAGGATAAAGATGATATGATCTGGTCAAAAACCATGAAACCATCCTATGCCCCTTCATCCTGCCGTACCTAAGTCAAAGTATATTCTGGCTCTTAGGCCTCTTTCACACGGGCGTTGCGGGAACATTGCAATGCGTTTTGCACTCGCGTGAGAAAAATTGCGCATGTTTGGTACCCAAACCCGAACTTCTTCACAGAAGTTCGGGCTTGGGATCAGTGTTCTGTAGTTTGTATTATTTTCCCTTATAACATGGTTATAGGGGGAAAATAATAGCATTCTGAATACAGAATGCATAGTAAAATAGGGCTGGAGGGGTTAAAAAAAAATAAAAAAATAATTAAACTCACCTTAGTCCACTTGATCGCGCAGCCCGGCTTCTCTTCTGTCTCCTTCTTTGCTGATTGCAGGAAAAGGACCTGTGGTGACGTCACTCCGGTCATCACATGGTCCATCACATGATCCATCACCATGGTAAAAAATTATGTGATGGACCATGTGATGACCGGAGTGACGTCACCACAGGTCCTTTTCCTGCAATCAGCAAAGGAGGAGACAGAAGAGAAGCCAGGCTGCGTGATCAAGTGGACTAAGGTGAGTTTAATTTTTATTTTATTTTTTTTAACCCCTCCAGCCCTATTTTACTATGCATTCTGTATTCAGAATGCTATTATTTTCCCTTATAACCATGTTATAAGGGAAAATAATAATGATCGGGTCTCCATCCCGATCGTCTCCTAGCAACCGTGCGTGAAAATCCCACCGCATCCGCACTTGCTTGCGGATGCTTGCGATTTTCACGCAACCCCATTAATTTCTATGGGGCCTGCGTTACGTGAAAAACGCAGAATATAGAGCATGCAGCGATTTTCACGCAACGCACAAGTGATGCGTGAAAATCACCGCTCATGTGCACAGCCCCATAGAAATTAATGGGTCATGATTCAGTGCGGGTGCAATGCGTTCAACTCACGCATCGCATCCGCGCGGAATATTCGCCCGTGTGAAAGGGGCCTTAGAATCAATGTGCGGTAAATGTGTCTCCATGGTAACAGACAACATATAAACCCTTTGTAGTCTGATCCTGCAGTCATGCTACTATCTGGCCCCTTTTTCTGCTAATAAAGCAAATGTATGCTAAAATTTAGTAAGGTACAGTTAGAACGTAGTATGACCAGAGGATAAGAATGGATGAATGCATCTGCATAGCAGCTGTATGCAAAACCTTAGAATATTTTTTTATAAACATATAATTGGCTAAGCAGATGGACATAGCCTTTAAGAATTTCCTAGGAACAACAGGATCTCTACCTCAATGAACACTGAATTATACATCATAATAAGAATTAATAATACATCTTTTTGAAATTTAAATTCAAATTTGTCTATCAGCATTACTTTACATTGTAGTTCCAATGCACATGACCGTATGTATTTTGCATTCTGCGTATTGCATATCCGCAAAATACGGAGATCATCTGTGTTGCATCCGCATGTTTTGCGGACCCATTGACTTCAGTGGGTCCATGGTCCATATTTTGTGGACAAATACAGGACATGTTCTACTCTTTTGCAGAACGGACATATGGATGCAGAAAGCACGCGGATCATCCGCATGCTTTCCGCATCCGCATATCCATTCCACAAAAAGATAGAACATGCCTGCAAAATGCAGACCACAGACTCATTGAAGTCAATGTGTCTGGGAAAAAAAACTGTGGACAGCACACGGACCGCATTCGTATCTTGCGGATCCGTGATTCGCGGACCGCAAGATCGATAAGGTTGTGTGCATTGGGCCTTACATGGAATTTATCAAGTCTCTTTGCAAGTACTTTGTAATACTTTACTGATGGGAAATGACATGTATTACGGTCAAAAGCGTCATTCACAATTCTACACACCATAGAACTACAGTAATAGCCCCAAGCAAAGCCTGCTTCTGGGAAGTGTCTGCTTCACACTATCAGTGTACAGCAATGTGATATCTGGAAATGAGGCATCCGACTGCATTATAGCTGAGTTAAAGGGGTTATCCCATGTAAAAAATGAAAATCAGATATATAGTATATGACCACCTCCTTTTAACAAAGCTAGAACCAGACTTGTACCTCACATGGATCCAGAGATGTCCTCATTCTTTTCTCCAATTGCTCTGTTAGATTTATATCAAGCTGACAGTTCAGGGGGCATAAACCTTCTGCTGCAGTTCAAGGTGTGTCCTTTCTGCAGCAGCTCTCTCCTTATCACAGCTCAGGAGGCAGTTGAAGGATGGAACTGAGCATGTGCGTCCACCTCAGTGAAGTGGACAGAGAAATAAGAAAAAGAACAAACAGCAGGTGGCGCTATACATTAAAATTTTATTGAATAACTCAGTGGCTGTACTAAATTTTTAGTTACATACCATTAGAAAAGTATTCGGACCCAGGTGCTGGTTTAAAAACTACAGAGCATTGTTTATGGGATAACCCCTTTAAGTCAAAAAGGATGAACATGTCAATAGGCATGTTGAGCCAGCAAGTGGGGCAGGAGAATGGCGAATGCGACTGTAACACTGCATCAGTATAAGAAAATAATTCAGCGGCAAACACGAGATAAAAGGGAGATTTCCAAGTGAATCATACCCATATTGTCAACTTGTAAATGACGTCACACAAGCGCACATCTGTAATGTACTTACAAAGTTACTTGATTTTTCATATCTATTGTATCTACTATAAAACGTGTTAATATGTGGACATAGTCTTTCGCATGATTTGACTAACTGAGATAGATTAGGATCCACGTACAGGTGAAAATTAGAATATCGTGCATCCATTTATTTCAGTAATGCAAATTAAAAGGAATTGCATTAATGCAGCTTTAAATTAGAATTTAGTGAAAAGGTTCAATATTCTCGGCTCATAGTGTCACACTGTAGTCAGCTAATTAACCCATACCCCCTGAGCAAAGGGGACCTGAGATTGTGACTTTGGGGTTTCATAAGCTGTAAGCCATAATCATCCAAATTATAACAAATAAAGGCTTGATATATCTCACT
The DNA here is from genome assembly GCF_905171765.1 of Bufo bufo. Taxonomy (NCBI): domain Eukaryota; kingdom Metazoa; phylum Chordata; class Amphibia; order Anura; family Bufonidae; genus Bufo; species Bufo bufo. Next base: position 22,023 of record NW_024400546.1, on the reverse strand, counting down.
TTGCCTGTAATGAGTCTCATATGTTAGGTTCAGCTTTTAAGTTGCATTACTGAAATAAATGAACTTTGCACAATATTCTAATTTTTCGAGTTTCACCTGTATCTACTAAAAATTATAAAATGCGTACTATGGCTTTATGTGCCGCTTTCTTCTACTGAATCATTTTATCTATTGAATTCTATGAAATCCATTCAATAAAATTTTAGGCAAGCAAATGCAGTGTGCTACAATCCATTCATTTACCATGTCCTGTCTCTCTCTTATACTGCTCTCTCTTTTACTGGGTGGTCTCTTAGAGGGCACCCTTCCTATTTGGGGGCCGTGGCACTGAAGGAGACTTCTGCAGTTTTGGAGTTTGCTTAGAAGATGATGTTACAATGTGGTGGCACTAAAAGGGACACATCCACATCGGTGGCATATCGCTCGGTGTGAGTCCCACCTCTGCTACACAGGCAATGTTAGGCCAACAGGCCACCCGATGCCCAGCTCAGGGCCTCCACTTGCATCCAGCCATCAGACTTTAGCTCTAAAGTTTTGGCAGGGGGTCTCCTTACTCCACCTGTCCCATGCGACTCAGATATCTCCAGGAACTGACACATGAACCAAGGAGTTGACTGTTTTCTTTGTTGAGCCCTTTAATCGTCCATTTTATTCTAACATGTTGCTAGTGGGATCATTTGTACAAATGTTTCCACAGGCGATCAATTGGCCGGATTCTTGCCAATCAAAATCTTGTAAGATCTGAAATGAACACTTTCAGAAGACATGGATGGCCATTAGAGACCTTTATAACAGTTCCATGTAAATGTAAAGATCTTCAGGTCTTCCGCTTCTCGTTTTTTAAGATACAGAATATCCGGACTATTGGATACAGTATTTTGGACAGTGTGCATGCAGCCCATGATGGCCAGTGGCCACACAGTTTTTCCAAGTTAGGCTACATGCACACGACCGTATGTGTTTTGTGGTCCGCAAATTGCGGATCCGCAAAAAAAAGGATGACATCCGTATGCCATCTGTTTTTTTTTGTAGATCCATTGTAACAATGCCTAAAATGGACAAGAATAGGACATGTTTTTTTGCAGGGCTACGGAACGGACATACTGATGCGGACAGCACACGGTGTGCTGTCTGCATTTTTTGCGGACCCATTGAAATGAATGGGTCCGCATCCTATCCGGAAAAAAAACGGACCTGACACGGAAACAAACAACGTTCATGTGCATGTAGCCTTAGGCCTCATGCACACAACCGTGCCGTTTTTTGCGGTCCGCAAACCATGGATCCGCAAAAAACGGAAGCCGCCCGTGTGTTTTCCGCAATTTGCCGAACGGAACGGCCCATTGTAGAAATGCCTTTTCTTGTCCGCAAAACAGACAAGAATAGGACATGCTATATTTTTTTTGCGGGGCCACGGAACGGAGCAACGGATGTGGACAGCACACGGAGTGCAGTCCGCATCTTTTGCGGCCCCATTGAAGTGAATGGGTCCGCACCCGAGCCGCAAAAAATGCGACTCGGATGCGGACCACAAAAACGGTCATGTGCATAAGGCCTTAAACTGAGGTATTATCTTTACAATCGTGCAGCTATTGGCCATCTCATGTTCTGGTGCGTGCAACTGCCACAATGTACAAAAAAGTCCACCGTGGATCTATAGCAAAAAATATTAGCAGGATATGCTACAGATTTTAGATTAATCAAATTTTATTAAAGGTTTCATCAAATTAAATTTTACAAGACAACAAAGGAACGCCATTGTAGGAGCTCCGCATCAAATTATGACAATACTGATACGTAATATTATTACAGAAAGTACATTGATAGAGTACATGACAATGCTAATACTATCCTGTCCTAACACAATCTACTGATCAATTTGTCAACAAAGCACCCAAACATATCTAGAAGGAAACTAGAAACAGAGAAGAATGTAGGACAGGAAAGAGAAAGGAGAAGAGAAAAGAGGCGGGTGAAAGGAGAGAAGGGGGGCAAGGAAGGGGAAGGGAATATATCCCCATCACAAGGGGAGATTCATAGTATGAGGTTTCCAGCACCACCGAAAACCAAGGTCAATCTATCTCACAATGCTAGAAGAGACAGAAAGTCTGAGGATTCCATTGCGGTAGCCCAACAAGCCCAAGTCTTGCTGTATTTAGCAGACAAATCAGACGCCTCAGCCGAAATCTCCTCCATCCTAGCTATCTGTTGTATTTCTTGAAACCAATCCCTCATCGTGGGAACATGTATTGAGCGCCAGAATCTAGGGATCACTGTTCTAGCAGCTGTAATAAAAAATCTTAGCAAGGACCCCTTTTGAGACGAAATAGAGCCCGGAACGATGGAGAGGAGCGCCACCTGAGGAGAATTGTTAACTGGTTTTGGCGAGATTTTATTAAAGGCTTGGAGTCCCAAAAGGGTTTAATCAAGTCACATCCCCACCAAACATGAAGCATCGTACCTCTTTCTCTGCAGCACCGCCAGCATAGCTCCGACACTGAATGGAAAATTCTATGAAGTCTAACTGGGTACCTGTACCAACGGGATAATATCTTGTAGTTCATGCTATCGATTTCACTCCATGCACTGCAAAGGGAGAAGTTCACAGTTGAAATCCACAGTATCAGTTGTCAGGTTGTCGATGTGAAATCCTCTCCGCAGGTCAGTTCTTTTGATCATGCAGGTGATTTGTAAATTCTCATTCACTTTTCTACTGCTGTAAACGCTCAGGATTTCCCCCCACATTTCTGACACCGAACCCAACACTCCATCTCCAGTATTAGTGATGAGCGGCATAGGCATTCATTTTTGCAATATTTCGTGAATTTTTCACTTAATATTCGCAATAAATTCGCGAATTCTAGAGTTCGTAGTCATTATTTTCGCGATTGCGCAAATCGGCACTAAAGATGCGCATATTTTTTGCGCAATACATGCAAATTCCCATTTTATTAGGTCTGAGTAGATATTACTGATTGGTACACTAAGTAATGTTTGTGACATCACAGCACTGTCTGTAGCAGGTATGTATGGACAGCAGAGAAACAGTAATTCCTATCACACTACCTAACACCCTGCGCTGGAACCTGAAATCATCTACACTATATCAGTATCGAACCTACACTGACTATCTGTATTATATATATGAGCTAACTATCTATCTAATGTAAATGGATAAGGAATAGGATCCAGATGAAAGCACAGAGCACAGCAATGTCACTGCTCTCTCTGTCTCTCTCTCTCAGAACTGCAAAAAAACAGCAGAAAATGGCTGCTGGGGAGGTTGTTATATAGTAAGGGGTATGCAACTTTCCTATTGGTTGCTAGGGATGTTGCTAAGCTCTGACAAAGACATTGCAGCCTTCTCATTGGCCCACAAGCAAGAAGGGAGGTTACTGATGAAAAAAAATCTAGAATATTCGCGATTAAGAACATATAGCACTATATTCTACATCTTCGCAAATTCTCGAAGTGCCGATATTCGCGATAAAAATTTGCGAATAGAATATTCGCAATCTACACTATCCAATATCACAAAGACACAAAGGACAAGAAGATGTAGAAGTGAAGAATTGAACCTTTATTGTAAGAAATGTCCACAAACGCTGCAGAGACAGATTCACAAATTTCACCAACATTTTATTAATGTGCAAAAAACGTGGAGAAGGAGAGAACGGTGGGTGCAGAGGTTACATACATGATTCACCCCTCTTGGCAGTACATAGTCCCTCCAGACCCACCTCACTTCTAGTACTACATGGATGCCTTGTTGTCACTAATTTCTCATCTACTGCTTCTCCTCTGTAACTCAAAGATTACATCTCCTGGTTACCCATATCTAGAGGCCCATAGATTACCCATCCTGATAATCAGCATCTAGAAGAACATAGACTATGCTCAAGCACATAGATTACCCCAAACTAATCTCCTTCCTGTAGAAGCACACAGATCATACAATGTCCACCCTCCAAGTGTTTAGGGACTAGGACAACAGCCAGTTTATCTCTTTACAACTATCGCTTTTATCTCTGATAAAACCCTACAATCCATGCATTGGTTCTTTGGAAAACTCCATTTGTTTGGGGAGTTTTTGTCATTTGGATATTGGATTTCCCTTTGCAGGATGTCCACTTTCCCCGTGTCATCCACTGTCCATGTGTTCTTGCACTGGCTGGTCTTCCACTGTTTTAGAGAGCGGACAGAAATGATAGAGGAGGAAGCGAATGTGGGTGCATCCTATTATTTCGCTGCGGGCCAGCAAAGGGCAATTTTTTGGTTTGTACTCTGACCTCCGTGCGCATCCTGTGAAGTTCTATAATTATTGCCGCATGTCGGTGGCTACATTTGATCGGCTTTTGGGGGAGTTAAGGCCAGCCTTGACTTTCCAGGACACCAACATGCGGCGGAGTGTGTCACCTGAGGAACGTCTCATTATAACTTTAAGGTAAGACTATATTATCAGACTCATACATGAATGACCCACTGTTTGCCAATACATAGTAGTTTGATCTATGGCCTGTGTAATCAGAACTTTTCCTCTTCTATGTATAAGTACGTAATAGTAGTACACATGTATTCTATATAGTACATTATAAGTACTAAAGTGTGTTTGCTTTTGGGCCGGACAATTTCTATAAAGTCACTTGGTGTTATACAAAGTCATTTATTAGTCACACCACAATCAAGTTCAGCAGGGGTTAATCTTTATAATCCTGGCTGTAATGATGAGAATATGTCACCTGTGTGTATCTGGTAATGGTCTGGAAGTTGATGTAACTAAACGGGTTTCCTTAATGTAAAGTATATATCAATATCAAGTATTCAGTCCAAATCTTGGAGTATGGCCTAAAGTTTTTTCAATTTGACAGACACTGTCAATGTAATGTATTTTAATTAAAACAATGTGATATTTTGTGTTTTAAATCTTTTTTTTGTTTTTCATTTCAGATATCTGGCGACTGGAAATTCGTTTTCTTCGTTACATTTTGAGTTTAAAATGGGGACCTCCACAATTGCTGGCGTGGTACGGGCTACATGTGCCACCATTTGTTTGAGACTCGAAGCTTCTGTGCTGCCACATCCAACCAGGCAGCAGTGGCTTGATATAGCCCATGGCTTCCAGGACAGGGCTCAATTCCCAAATTGTATTGGTGCCCTTGACTGGAAGCACATACGGGTTAAGAAGCCACCGAACTCGGGGTCCCGATACTATAATTATAAACAGTTTTTCTCTGTAGTTTTGTTGGCCTTGGCTGACACAAACTACAGGTTTATAATTGTAGATATTGGGTCCTATGGAAGTACTACTGATGCTCGCATCTTCAGGGCTTCCAGAATGGGTCGGTGGCTTCAGTCCAACCAACTGGACGTACAGGTACCACAGCCAGCAAACCTTCCTGGCTCCTCTGGCCCACCAGCGCCTTATGTGGTTGTAGGAGATTTGGGTTTTGCCCTTTCTACAAACCTCATGCGTCCCCTTCCTAGGCGAGGATTGGATGCAAAGAGGCGCAATTTTAATTATCTGTTAAGTAGGGCCAGAAGGTTTGTGGAGTGCACCATTGGTATTTTTTTCTAGTAAATGGGTTTTTCTTTCGTCCATACAGCTGGCCCCAGAAAATGTTAATGTGGTAATTTCCCCCACTCTGCCCCATATAGTAATTTCCCACACACTATCCCCATACAGTAATTTCCCTCACACTACCCCCATTAAGTAATTTGCCCCCACACTGCCCTTCATTAAGTAATTTGCCCCCACACTGCCCTTCATTAAGTAATTTGCCCCGACACTGTCATCCATATAGTAATTTGCCCCGACACTGCAATCCATATAGTAATTTGCCCCCATACTGCCATCCATAAAGTAATTTGCCCCCACACTGCCCTTCATTAAGTAATTTGCCCCCCACACTGCCCCCATCAAGTAATAACCCCCCACACTGCCCCTCATTATATAATTTGCCCCGACACTACCATCCATTAAGTAATTTGCCCCCCACACTGCCCCTACAGTATTAATTTCTCCACATTGCCCCCACAGTATTAATTTATCCACACTGTCCTCACAGTATTAATTCCCTCATGGTAATAATTTGCCCCCACAGTATTAATTGTCCCCCACACTGCCCCCAGAGTACTAATTTCCCCCACACTAGTAATTTTCCCCCACGTAGTAGTTTGCCCCCCACTGTCCCTTGAGTAATCTCCCCCAAAGTTGGCACACAAAAAAAATATATAAATAAAAACTAATACTTACCTGTGTACCAGTCAGCGCTCACTCGTCGATGGTGCAGGCGCACTGCGCACACACGTCAGTTTGCTGCGTCCGGGCACAGGCGCGGCGCGATGACGTCATCACGCCCGCCTGTACCAGGATTTTACTACCGCATAGGCTTCAGGCCTACTAGGCCTGAAGCCTATGGCGGTGATTGGCAAACGGCGGCGGGGCAGGGAACTATGCGCTCCCATGCCCCGCCGTAATTTGTGGGCATTTGGGTCGGCGTTGGGACCCCCAGCGATTCCGGGCCCACCAACCCAAACGCCCCAATTATAATCCGCCACTGAACCTATGACATGTGCTATGCTAGGGAGGACAGCAAGGATCACACATGTACATATTGGCTACTTACCCAAATTTTGGCGACTTTTCCCTTGGGTTTTCTCCCAGATGGTGGAAAAAAGCTCCTGGGTTATCTCCACCCAGGCCGCATCTTTTTCATAACGGTCGTTGTAGTGCCCACTCCACGTATCCCAGATGCAGGGCCTCGCTTGGACGAGGACAATGAGCCTCTCAGCATCCATAGCCCGTGGTGAGTTCGGCATGGCTTTTAAAACAATGGTCCGCAAGGGCTGGAAAAGTGTGCAGCAAACAAACTCCTGGCTCATGTGCTGCCTGGAGCCAGACACTGAGCAACTCAACTTCCTGTCTCAAAACCATTCTGTGTTGCTAAGTTACTTGTGTTAAAAACGCAACGCAATGCATGGCATCCGGATACAATGCAATTTTCATGCAGCCCAATTCACTTCTATGGGGCCTGCGTTGCGTAAAAAACGCAGAATATAGAACATGCTGAGATTTTCACGCGACGCACAAGTGAGTAGTGGATATGGCAGAAAGGAGATGCCCTTCCTTTATATTTCCCATTGCTTTTTCACGCCCTTTTGGCTTTGGCTCAAAAGACTGCATGAAAAACTGCCACAAACCCACCGAAATACCTAAACTCAAAGTTAAAACAGTGATGTCAAGATACTTTCTGATTGCTTGTATTT
>NW_024400546.1:0-14657 GCF_905171765.1 Bufo bufo | reverse complement strand
TAGTAGCAATTTCTGAGCAGAGAGGTCTGTCGACCGCCTGTTAGTTTTTGGAGCCATTCCGTATACATCTTTTTCTTGCCTGCTTCCCTCTTCCCCTTTTTTTTTTTTTCCTTACCTTTATCTCCTTCCTTCTCTTCTCCCCTTTAATTTTATTTCTTGGCTTTTTCTTGCTTTTTTTTTTTTTTTTCTTCTTTTTCTTTCCCCTTTTCTTCTCTCTTTTTTTTTTCTCTTTTTTTTCTTTCTTTCCTTTTTCCCCCTCTCTTTTTTTTAGATCCTTATCTTCCCTTAGTGCTGCTCCTATAGAATATGACTTGAAAATTCGTTGGTACCCTTTCGGTTAGCTTTTAGTTGCCTTATTGGCCTTTTTCGCTGCCAGCATAGAGGGAGACCAACCATATACAACGCACAGGGAAAAAAAGCATCTCACCCTTTCCGCGTGGAGCCAGGAACTCACGGATGCCAGGAGAGGAGCCAGGGAACGAGGGGAGCCACCAGGAAGCCAGCCAGCCACTCCGGAGACTCCAGCCAAGGATCCAACCACAGGAAAATGGAACCGGAGACCCAGAGCATAGCCGTAGCAGACCCCACCACAGAAACAGCAGCGAAGCCCGCAGGCAGCCCTAACGGAGAGTGCAGAGAGGATCAAACAGAAGGAGCGCCGAACCGGCAGAAGAGAAGCGCTCGGAGCAAACCAATGCAGATGCCGGAGTCCAGTAGAAGATCCAGGCAGGGGACAAACTTCGGGAGGAGGAGGCTGGAGGTCCACAACTTGCGTGGGGTAAGTGGAGAGGGAGAGGAGGGAGCAGGCTTGAGGGCAGGAGCGGAGATACAATACAACAGCAGCGGGGATCGGGCTGCAAAGCGTGTAAACAGCAGCGGGGATACTACGAGGCGGGTTCCCCAGGTCTAGGTGGAGGGAAGCCGCGGACCGCAGAGACCCTCAGGGAAGCGGAGGAGGCGAGAGCGAGGCCGAGCCCCGGGAGGAGGAGGAGAGAGCGTGACGTCCTACTCCTACATCATCGCCACCCACCTGCAAAAAAAACTGAACTGACATCACGGATTCGCAGACCAAAAATACATTTGTGCACATGAGCCTAAGGGTTGTAAAGAAGAGGTGGATTGTATACTGCCAGGAAAAACTCTAGGGTGGATTACACATAGTTTTTCCTTGTAAAAAGCCGCTGTAGTTATTGATGTCAAGATACTTTCTGATTGCTTGTATTTTTGCTTTATTGTTGTATGAACCCAAAATTCATTGTTAATTTCACTTTTATGTAGAAAAATAAAAACTTATAAAAAAACTCAAATATTGGCCGAAAGATCTCTAGAAGTTGAGGGGTTGGAGGAAATATAGCCAGTCACTTTTAGAGAGTTATAACAAAGTGCCCGCTATAAGCTGCTGCCACAGTGAGTGATGCCAGGTGTTACCAGGGTGCACTTGACTGTTCCCCCAAAGGAAACCTATGAATTATTGCTAAGTTAATTTGTTAATATTTTGGTCAATTACATCACCTTAATATTTTATATACTGTCTGAATAAAGACTAAATTAGTCACATATCCACTTAGATTAAAAAATAAGAAAAACATGAGCTGTCCTTACTTTTCATAGGACATTTATCTACTGAGGGGTTGCAAGGTTAGATTGATTAGTGAAAGAGAATAAAGGTCATTCCTTGTCGAGTACCTTGTCGAGCTGTGAGCTTAATCCATAGAATATCGGAGGCTTTTCATTTTTGCGTTTTCATTTTTCTTCCCTGTCTTCCTGGAGCCATAACTTTTTTCCTTTTCCTTTCAAATATCCATGTGGGCTTGTTTTTTGAGGGACAAGTTTTACTTTGCTAAAGGAAGGGGAGCAGTGACAAGTTAAAACTTAGCTTTTAATATATATAAATTCTCCCTAGACAGAGAGTAAAAAAAACCTTACAAACAAGAAATAGGCACATATGTGTAGGACCTAAATTGGTGTGATACCAAAAATGGTAACACACCAGGCTAGGTGCAGTCCTCCCTAGGCCTAAGTGCTTAGTGATATAGGCACATAGAGGACCAGGCGTGGAGTCCCTATGTCCCAGTCCCTAACAGGGGGTACCGGAACTCTGGGGACGCTAAAAAAACTGAATGGTCTTACCGGTTTTGTTGAGACCTCACTTGTTCACAACGTATGGTGTGTTGGTGAAGGAGGTGGTCACACACCGAGGGCTTGTCAATACAAGATGTCCAGTTGGTGATACAGGCATCCGAGACTTCGGTCAGACGTAGTAGTAGGATGGCCTCAAAGAAAGAGAGACTTTCCCTAGTACAGCCCTACTTGACCCTGGTGACCTAACACGGGGTCCATGCCCCGCAAGGGGTGGCCCCGTCCGGAACATTGCCCTGATAAGGAGTCCCTATGAAGCCCTAAAACAGGGTGACCAGAGACTGGACTAGTAGTGTTATCAAGGCAAGGGAAAATTATGCTACAATAAATAGCCGCAATATGTTAGCGTGCCCCAACGCGTTTCATCAGCCCAATATATCATAAGGCTGCTAAATATAACCATAAGACCCCATGAATCATCAGGGACAGGGGCTTGGTATTACATAGCTCCTGCTTATCTACCTGCTATAAACAAAAGAAAGAAGGAGGTACTTATGTCAAAGCCCCTCAATGCAGTGCAAGGTAGAAGAATGTTCAAATGAGGCATGTAGTATGATACACCTGCAAAACATATAAACAAATCAGGCGACCTGTTAGAATAGAGATCCCACACTGCCCACTAAGTGATGAGTGAGGGCTGGTACTCACAATACTCCTGAAATGGAGTGTTGCAGATGTCCAGAGTCGTGGACACAGAGGTTTACCGTGCCGCCATCACACGTGCAGGCCTGACAGGCACTTTTGAAATACAGTGCGCTTGTCAGTGCCTGTCAGGCCTGCACGTGTGATGGCGGCACGGTAAACCTCTGTGTCCACGACCCTGGACATCTGCAACACGCTGTTAAGAAAAGAATAAGAAATTTTGAAGGTTTCACAAACTTTCAAGCACCACCGTAATGGGAAGTGGTCAGTGACCTCATCAGTCAAAAGGATTTGTGCTTTTGGATTACATTTCAATCACAGTTATCTCCTATTATTCTACTTCCTTTTCTAGCATTACCTATTGGTCATACATTTTCTCATATCTGTAGCTGCTGCCATACAATTCATCAACATTTAGGTTAAAAGTCAATTGTTTCTTTGTGTTCATGAGGATCGTCATCGCTACTGATTTGCATTTCTAGCACATCGTGCTTTTACATAGGCTATATTAATATATAAGATCAACCAAATAAATGGAAACATTGGAAATTTTGCACAAAAACTTCCAAAATGGTAATAATATTCTGCAGGATTTTATTTATTTATTTTTAAATTTAACATCTTTATTACTATACAAACAGTACACAAAAATATAATTAGAAATTAGTATACATTTTTCAAACCCCTTTTCTTCCCCCCCCCGCATCTCTTTTCCCCCCCTTAACCCCCCCAGCATGTAATGCGTGCACCCCCGCCTCCCCCCCCAGCCCCCCTTAATAAAAAAAAAAAAGGAGAAGGGAGGAGAGAAGAGGGGGCAGGAAGAGAAAAAAATATAATAATTAATTAATATAATATAAAATAACAATTAAGATAAATTACAGTTGTGCAGTCCTATCAGAGTTACCAGCCGTCCCATATCGAAACCCATTTCTCAATTCCACCCCCCCTCTGCTTATAGAGAATCCGCTCGTAATTTTTCACCTTATTAACCAGATTTATCCATTTATTTACTTCTGGGGCCTGACGTGCAAACCAGCTCCGACTGATCAGGACCCTGGCTAATAGTAATATTCTGCCTAGTAAATCTTTTGGGGTTTATGACTGGTTAGTATCGAGAGATCGTTCAGTAAAAAAAATTGTGGCTCAAGAGGAATCCGTGTTTTTCGTTTGTAAATAATAAACTTATTAATACCACTCCAATATGCCCCGAGTTCTGGCATGCCCAGATCATATGTATGTAATCCGCACCGGCAGTATCACATCGAGGACAGTTGAAGGAATCTCTTATTCCACACTTGTTAAGCCAAGTAGGGGTAACATATAATCTATGATAAATATTGAACTGTATTAGGACATGATTGAAGTTGTGGGATAGTACATCTGGGTTAGTAAAAATACTCCCCCACCCTACACTTTGTATATTTGGGCAATCCCTCATCCCAAGCCTTTTGCCCTGGTGATTGTGTCTCAAAAAACCGTGAGTTAATTAATAATTTATATATATTTGAAATCTTCATTCTTACTGGTGCCTTCCCAAACCTCTCATTTAGCGGGGAGGAATTATCTATTTCTAACAGTGATTTATCCAAGCTAAAAAGTGCCGAACGAAGCTGGAAATACCTAAACCATGACAGATTCTCTACACTATGTGTTAGTTCCACAAACTGCATAATTTCTAACCGCCTCAGCTCCCCTAGCTTAAACACCCTTAATGACCAGACCACTTTTTACAATTCTGCACTACACTACTTTCACAGTTTATTGCTCGTCATACAACTTACCACCCAAATGAATTTTACCTCCTTTTCTTCTCACTAATAGAGCTTTCATTTGGTGGTATTTCATTAAAAAATAAATATATCACCAGTCCGCAAAAATTGCTATGCAGCAGGTCCGAAAAGTGATGTGGGTTCAATCACGTTATAAACAGATACAATATATGGGGTTCGGACCGCGCTTCTAGTCCAGGTCAGTGTGCAAGTTCTTAGTCCTTCTTACTTCTTCGTTCACAAAGAGAGCCTGAGGGCTGCAAATATCCCTTAAGTAGATATCCTGCAACCAATGGAATTATAATAGTGTAAGTCCGTATGTGACAGTAACCTGCATTGCACTGATTATACTCACAAGATGTGTATCACACAAAGCGTAAATGTAATCCTCCGTGGTAAGTTGTACTTGTTCTATCGGAACAGCCACGTTTCCATACAATCTGGTTAGATCCCCACACGGACCCAAATGGTATATACCTCAGACCAATCTATATTTCTTATCTTCAGATTCCTGAAGGTTTTCTGTGGACAAGAATGGCTTCTGCAATAGTGAAGCTCCGTATTCCTTATTAAAAACTTTTATTTGTCCATACTTATAATTCCATTGGTTGCAGGATATCTACTTAAGGGATATTTGCAGCCCTCAGGCTCTCTTTGTGAACGAAGAAGTAAGAAGGACTAAGAACTTGCACACTGACCTGGACTAGCGCGGTCCGAACCCCATATATTGTATCTGTTTATAACGTGATTGAACCCACATCACTTTTCGGACCTGCTGCATAGCAATTTTTGCGGACTGGTGATATATTTATTTTTTATTGTATCTTGGTGGGACATACGCCGAGTCCAGCAATTATGGATATTTTTGATTTCAGAGCAAATATGGTATGCGATGTTGAAAGTATATTTACTGAAAAAGGAATGAAGGAAGAAAAAATGATGGGGGGTTGTTCGCAGAGCTAGAAAAAGATTTGTGTAAAGAGATTAGAACCACCTGGGAAGTCTTATCCTTAGAAAAATATCTTGCGGAGGGTAAGATCCCAGAGGGTCTACGATGGCAGCTCCCCCTGAATACAGAAGATCCCAAAGACATAGATGATTGGGAAAAACTAATGAATTCCATGGCTTTAAAGCCATGGAATTCATTATAAAAATACGTAGACAAAAACTAAAAAACATAGGACAGAATATAGAAAAATTACAAGAAAAATAAAACCCTTCAAAGCAAATAAAGAATACATTAAGCAAAGTGAAAAATGTCAAGTTAATATTACGGTAGCAGATAAAGAAATAAAAGAAAAAACAGAAAAAATATCGCAAAACATGCGAAGAATACGAGAATAAAAAATATATAAATGGAGATTCAGGTCAGAAGCAAATGGGAAGATAAACAATTTAGGAATGGGTGAGCAGAGAGGAGTAGAGGAAAGGAAATATAGTGTCAACATGAGAACTAATGGTTATCCCGGACAACAGTGGGGGGAATGGGATGCTAATAGAAGAAAGGAATATTATGGGGATCGACCCACTGATACATGCATGCAGCAGTATAACGGAAACCACATGGGTATGGGAGGAATGCCAACCATTACCAATGGCCCAATGTAAGGAAACCATACCAACAATATGGGCGATATAATAGTAATCCTTATAAATTTGTAAAAGAGGACCTACGGATAGGCAGGTTAAAGGGCAAGACCTATGGAAAGGGGGGAAGAGCCTAGAGTTAAAGTACAAGAAGAGAAAGTTAGATCAACAGAATTTTCCACACCAAGCGATCAAGGGTGTACAGAGGGAGGAACAAGAAAAACTCGAGAAAGTGCAAGAAAAAATAAACACACCAACACCAATACACCGCAAAAGAGAAGGTTCATAGAGGAAAAAGAGGGGGGAAAAAACACAAAATCCGCGAACAAAAAAAGCAAGGTGTGAATGATGGGATATTTAATCTCAGCAGACACACCTTGTCAGAACCCGAAAAAGCGGTACTTAGAAAAGGGTTAAAATTCGCGCCATCGAAAAGTTTAAATAAATTTGATGCCTTTGTAGATCCACAAGTACATCAGGAAGTTGAATATAGCCAAATTTTTCGCAGGAAAGGAGTCAGCTAATAACCAGAATATATAGAACAGAAACAAGAATATATACATACGAAATTAAAAGATAAGTCAAAATTTTATCCGAAAAACAGAAATAATGAGTGCATAGATGCCTTTAAGAGAAGCATCTTAAATGAATTGGAAAAAATAGATGCAAAAAAGAAAAGGGGCAATCTAACCAAAAAAGAAAAAGATGCACTAAAAACGTTACAGGAAAATTCAGATATAATAATAAAACCTGCGGATAAAGGGGGGGGGTAGTAGTTATGAATATTGAGGACTATGAAGCAGAGGTCCTAAGACAGTTGGGAGACAATAAGACCTATGCCGTGCTGAAAAAAGACCCCCTCCTAGAATATAAAAATAAACTACAAACTCTGGTGAAATATGGTGGTGACAAAGGCATCCTGAGCAAAAAAGAGATGGATTATTTAAATATAAAAGAACCAATGACCCCAATTATCTATATACTGCCGAAAATACATAAGAGTATTATAAATCCCCCGGGAGACCGATAGTTCGGGGATCAATTCTCTTACTAGTAGATTGACGGAGTATATAGATAATTTCCTACAAAAGTATGTACCAATGCACCTTCCTATCTGAAAAATAGCGGGAGTGTGGTTGAAATAATAAAGGAATTGCAGGGAATTGGGGACAATACGTGGATGGCCACCATCGATGTATCGTCCCTATACACCATCATCCCGAAAAAACTAGGACTGCAAGCAATAAGAGAAACCCTGTACAGTGACCCTGATATGACTAGGAATACAAGCGGACTTTATAATACGATGTGTTGAATTCTGTTTAGAACATAACTACTTCTGGTTCAAGGATCAGTTTTACCTACAGAAGGTCGGGACGGCGATGGGGGCGAAATTCGCCCCCAGTTTCGCTAATATTTCATGACCAGGTGGGAAAAGCAGTTCATTGACCCCGAGCTAAAAAAATCCAGTAAAAGGGGAACCCTAAAAACCTGGAAAAGATATATAGATGATTGCCTGTTGATATGGGAAGGGGAAAAACCTACTTGAGACTTCATTGCCAATTTGGAAAATAAAGAATGGAATCTTAGCTTTACCAGTACGATCAGTGCGGTTGCTGTGGATTTCCTGGACCTAACTATATATGCCGAAGAAGGACGGCTCAAAACTAAGACCTTTTTTAAACCAACTGATGTAAACGGCTATATAGATTTAACGAGCTGTCATATGCCCCTTGGTACTTAATGTACCGAAGGGACAGGTCCAGAGAATCCACCGCAACTGCACTGATTCGGCGATTTTTAAAAAACAAGCAATGTAATAAAGGAGCGCTTTGTGAAAAAGGCTATAAAAATGAAGACCTGGAGAGGTGCATAAAAGATGTAACTGAACAGCAAGAGGAACCCCAATAAACTAAAAAAATGAGAAGACCATGGATTTCCGTTTTTCATTCATAACCCAGTTCACACAGTGTTCTGGTGAACTGAAAAACGCAATCAGAAAAACTGGTCGATTTTAAAAAATGACCCAGTATTGGGACGTGTAATTCCTGAACAACCGACAGTCATCTATAAAAAGGCTCCCAACCTAAAAAATAAATTGGTACACAGCGCCAATCGTTTTGAAAATAAATATAAAAATAAAAAAATGAAAAATAGCTTTAATTGGTGTGTTTTTGCATTCCATGCAAGAACAGAAAAAGAACAGAAAAATTACAAAAGATACGCTAATCAAAAGCACCAATAAAGATAAAAATTAGAAGTAGTAGGTGAGATGACTTGTCATAGTAAAGGGGTTGTATATGTACTGGAGTGCCCTTGTGGCCTCCAGTATGTTGGACGGACTATTAGACCTCTAAAAGTCCGCATACAGGAACACATAAGAAATATAAAAAAAGGTCTTGAAAGTCATGGAGTATCGGCCCATTATAAAAAAACCACCAAAAAAACCAGAGGTCTAAAGTTTATGGGAGTGAATCCGTACAAAACCATTGGAGGGGAGGCAGTCTTTTGGAAAAAATCAATAGGCAAGAAACCAAGTGGATATACGAATTAGGTACACTACAGCCGGGAGGTCTAAATGTGGATTTCGACCTGCAGGCTGTATTGAATTAGTGAAAAAACGATATAAAAAAGCATGCTCATGTGAATGGGGACTAATAACATCGCCTTCTTTCCCCTGGGGATGAGGAGAGTCCAGTATAGGGTTAATAGCAGGATAGGAAAATACTGTGGAGGAACACACCTGACTCCTGATTAGTTGCAATGGAAGAATAAGAAGGAGGGGGAGGGTGAAAACAAGTGTGCCCCTGACGAAGCTCTAGGAGTGAAACCCGGGTCGGGCAGAAGCAGCAGACGCTGGGAATTTTATGTGTTTTAAAAAGCTGTTTTAAGAAAGTTGTCTTGTAAGTATGGACAAATAAAAAGTTTTAAAAGAATACGGAGCTTCACTATTGCAGAAGCCATTCTTGTCCACAGAAAACTTCAGGAATCTGAAGAAAAGAAATATAGATTTGTCTGAGGTATATACCATTTGAGTCCGTGTGGGGATCTAACCAGATTGTATGGAAACGTGGCTGTTCCGATAGAACAAGTAACTACCACGGAGGGATTACATTTACGCTTTGTGTGATACACATCTTGTGAGTATAATCAGTGCAATGCAGGTTACTGTCACATACGGACTTACACTATTATAATTCCATTGGTTGCAGGATATCTACTTAAGGGATATTTGCAGCCCTCAGGCTCTCTTTGTGAACGAAGAAGTAAGAAGGACTAAGAACTTGCACACTGACCTGGACTAGAAGCGCGGTCCGAACCCCATAGGTGGATTTCATTGCTGCTGACATTTTTATTTTTTTTGTTATTAATCGAAATTTACCTAAATTTTTGCAAAAAAATTACTTTTTCACATTCAGTTGTAATATTTTTCAAATAAAACAACATTTCTATATAAATTTTTCTCTAAATTTATTGTTCTACATGTCTTAGATAAAAAAAAAAAATAAGTGTATATTTATTGGTTTGGGTAAAAATTATAGCGTTTACAAACTATGGTACAAAAATGTGAATTTCCGCTTTTTGAAGCAGCTCTGACTTTCTGAGCACCTGTCATGTTTCCTGAGGTTCTACAATGTCCAGACAGTAAAAACACCCCACAAATGACCTCATTTCGGAAAGTAGACACCCTAATGTATTCGCTGATGGTCATAGTGAGTTCATAGAACTTTTTATTTTTTGTCACAAGTTAGCGGAAAATGATGATTTTTTTTATTTATTTTTTTCCTTACAAAGTCTCATATTCCACTAACTTGTGACAAAAAATAAAAACTTCCATGAACTCACTATGCCCATCACGAAATACCTTGGGGTGTTGTCACGAGGGTATCTAGAACCACGCCTGACTCCGTTATACCCGGGGTCAGGAAGTCGCAGCGTTGGCTGCGCGCTCTATGTAAGATAGGGCTGTTTCCTTATGGTAGCTTTCTGGGTTTGCTTTGCAAACCCTTTTGGCTCACTCAGGGATCCGTAGCTCCTTCTCCTCAGCGTTCCTTGTCCAGCACTCCCAACCTCCTTATATTCCCCTCTCACACTTCTCTGGTTGCCAGATATAGAGCTTCCTGCCTGACATCTATTCTGACCCTCTGCAGCTGTGTTGTTGCGTTCTCTGGTTGTTGGTCCAGAACGCTACCCTCCGGATCCTGTTGGACCTTTGTGGTCTGCTGTGGTCACCCACCTGGGTGTATGTGTTTGTCTGTATTGTCTGTCCTTGTCACGGAACCATGAACCAGACGTACAACAAGAGATAAGAGAAAATAAGAAGGCTTTATTGAAAATAAAGCTGTAAAGCAAAAGTCCAAACGGATGGTGAAACCGAGCAGAGTCTTTGCGAAGCAAGAGGTCAGGAACCAGAAGGGTAGTCAGACGAAGCCAGGATAAGGAACCAGCAGGGTAGACAGACGAAGCCAGGATCAGGAACCAGCAGGGTAGTCAGACGAAGCCAGGATCAGGAACCAGAAGCAGCAGCAGTCTTAGAAGCATGTGAACACAAGAGGACCAAGCAAGGAACTGAAGCCACAGACCTCCTATATATATGAGCTAGGCATCCAGCTCCTCCCAGTGGGAAGGAGGAGCCGCAGGGTGGAAGGCTACAAGAAACCCAGAAACCAAGATGGCCGCCAGCACATGTCAAACGAAGGAGAACAGCAAGAAGGTAAGACCATGACAGTACCTCCCCCTCAAGGGCCCCTCCTCCGCGGAGCACAAAACGGTTTCTGAGGGAAGCGTGCGTGGAAGGCTCGGAGCAAGGCAGGAGCATGGACATCTGCGGAGGGAACCCAGGAACGCTCCTCTGGACCATAACCACGCCAATGGACCAAAAACTGCAACCGACCGCGGACCAGGCGTGAGTCCAGGATATTGCTCACCTCACATTCCTCACGATTGCCCACTTGGACCGGACGAGGCCGAGAACCGAGGAAGTGAAACGATTACACACCAGTGGCTTCAACAGGGAGACATGAAACACGTTGGAGATCCGCATGCCGGAAGGAAGCGCAAGTGCATAGGCTACCGGTTTACCCTGCGAAGCACTCGGAAGGGACCAACAAAGCGAGGCGCCAGCTTGGGAGTGGGCACTCGAAGGTTGAGGTTGCGGGTGGACAACCATACACGGTCTCCGACCTGGTAGGAAGGAGCAGGCGCTCGTCTGCGATCAGCCTGGAGTCTCTGGCGCTGCGCAGAGACCTCAAGGGACTTCTGGATCTGTACCCAAGAAGCACGTAGGACGGAAAGGTGATCCTCCACAGCCGGAATATCCTGGGGAGAGAATACCTCCGGTAACACGGCAGGTTGGAACCCATAATTGGCCATGAAGGGAGACGTCCCAGAGGAAGAGTTCACCGCCGTGTTCCTGGCAAACTCAGCCCAAGGCAGGAGGTCAACCCAATTGTCTTGGTCGGAGACATAGCAACGAAGGAATTGCTCCAAGGCCTGATTGGATCGTTCTGCCCCCATTGGACTGAGGGTGGTAGGCCGAGGAGAAGGAGAGATGAATCCCCAACTGGGAGCAAAAGGCGCGCCAGAACCTGGACACAAACTGACTCCCCCGATCCGACACAATCTCCTTGGGCAAACCGTGCAACCGGAAGACCTCCCTGGCAAAAATCGTGGCCAACTCTTGTGCAGAGGGTAACTTCTTGAGAGGAACACAGTGGCACATTTTGGAAAACCGATCCACAATCATGAGAATGACCGTATGGCCTCGGGATGCAGGGAGGTCCACAATGAAATCCATCCCCAGGTGTGACCATGGGCGCTCCCCGGTGGCTATGGGTTGCAGAAGGCCCAACGGAAGGTGCCGAGGGACTTACTCTGGGCACAAACGGAGCATGCCGCTACATATGCGGCGATGTCGGAACGTAGGGAAGGCCACCAGAACAGACGTGAAACAGCCCAGGACAGCTGATTCTTTCCAGGATGCCCCGCGGTCTTGGAGTTATGGTAGGTCCGCAACAACCGAGTGCGCAACTCCTCAGGCACAAAACATCTGCCGTTGGGTCTCCCAGAGGGAGCACCAGATTGAGCCGCCAAAATCTGCTCACCCAGGGGAGAGGTCAGGCTGGTGCGAATGGCGGCCAGGATCTGATTCGGAGGTATGACCGAAGTCGGAATCGACTCCTCCCTGGACAGCTCGGAGTACTGCCGTGATAAGGCATCCGCCCTGATGTTCTTGGAACCGGGTAGGTAGGAGACCACGTAATTAAAACGTGACAAGAACAGAGCCCATCTGGCCTGACGTGGTGTCAATCTCTTGGCCTCAGAAAGGTAGGTCAGATTCTTGTGGTCCGTCAGGATGAGAACCGGAACCACCGAACCCTCGAGCAAGTGCCTCCATTCTTTAAGGGCCTGCACGATGGCCAATAACTCCCTGTCACCAATCTGATAGTTGCACTCCGCGGAAGACAGTTTCCGGGAGTAAAACCCACAAGGAAGCAGAGGACCCTCTGGTGTTCTACGCTGAGACAGAAGGGCGCCTACTCCCGTCTCAGACGCGTCCACCTCGAGGACAAAGGGCAACCCAGGGTTGGGATGCGACAGAATCGGAGCCGACACAAAGGCGGACTTTAGGGCCTCAAAAGCTCGGATGGCCTCGAGCGGCCAGACCTGGGAATTACTGCCCTTCCTGGTCAGATCCGTGAGAGGCTTGGCCAGCATGGAAAAGTCCCTGATGAACTTCCGATAATAATTGGCGAAGCCCAAAAAGCGCTGCAGGGAACGAAGACCACTGGGCTGGGGCCACTGTAAGACAGCCGAAACCTTCTCAGGATCCATGGAGAACCCCTCAGCGGAAATGATGTAACCTAAGAAGGTTACCTGGGATCGGTGAATTCGCATTTCTCAAGCTTACCGAACAGCTTGTTCTCTCGTAACCGTTGCAACACTCGTCTGACATCCAGAATGTGGGCCTCCATGGATTCAGAATATACCAAGATGTCATCCAAATAGACCACCACACACTGCTGCAACAGGTCACGGAAAACATCGTTGATGAATTCCTGAAAGACTGCGGGCGCATTGCACAACCCAAAGGGCATAACCAAGGATTCATAATGACCGGTCCTGGTGTTAAACGCGGTCTTCCACTCATCGCTCCGCCTTGATCCTTACCAGGTTATATGCCGCCCTCAGGTCGAGTTTGGTAAAGACCGTGGCCCCATTAAGGCGATCGAACAGCTCGGAAATCAAGGGTATCGGGTAAGCGTTCTTGATCGTGATGCGATTGAGACCCCTGTAATCGATGCAAGGCCTCAACTCACCGCCCTTCTTTTTCACAAAGAAAAATCCAGCCCCTGCCGGGGACGAAGATTTGCGAATGTGTCCGCGTGAAAGCGCCTCCCTCACGTACTCCTCCATGGCCTCATTCTCCGCTACCGACAGTGGATAGACTTTGCCACGAGGAGGAACGGCACCAGATTGTAACTCTATGGCACAATCGTATGGGCGGTGCGGAGGTAGGGCAACCGCGCGCACCTTATCGAATACATCCCGGTACTCCTCGTATTCAGGAGGCAACAGAGAGTCAGAGGAAGTACACAGCAACTTGACAGACCCATGGATGCAACTAGCCCCACACTGCGGTGACCACGAGAGGATCTCGACCGATCTCCAATCGAAAGTCGGATTATGCTTCTGGAGCCAGGGGTACCCCAAGACCACCGAGTAGTGTGGAGACGAAATAACCTGGAGGCAGACCGACTCTCTGTGAGCGGCACCAATGGCTATCCCCACTGGAAGGGTCTCATGAGTCACGTGTGGCGGCAGAAGGGGTCTGCCGTCTATCGCCTCAAGAGCCAGTGGGGAACCTCGAGCCTGCAAGGAATGGAATTGGCAGCAGCGAACACACTATCAATGAACAAACCACCAGCACCAGAGTCCACCAACGCCTGGGTCGTCACCGAGCCCCCGACCCAGGAGAGGACAACAGTGATCAGTGGTTTGTCAACACGGGAAACCGGGGACGAGGAGACTCCACCCAAGATCTGCCCCCGACAGGATCTCAGGTACGAGCGTTTTCCCGGACGGTTCCGACATGCCAACCGAAAATGCCCACCGAGACCACAGTACATGCATCGGCCCTCGCGTCTCCGGAGTGCCCTCTCCCCCTCGGACAGGCGAGCAAACCCCAGCTGCATGGGTTCACCCACAGACAAGTCATCCCCAGGAGGCGTGGGAGGAGAGGGAGGCACGGGTGGGACAGCAAACGTAGGCACCAATCTGTTAGAAGACCTCCGCAGGTTCTCCTTAAAGGAAGGTCTCTCCCTGAGTCTGGTGTCAATCAAAATCAGGAAAGAAATAAGAGACTCGAGCTCAACTGGTAGGTCCTTAGCTGCAACCTCATCCTTCAAGGCATCCGAGAGACCATGAGAGAAAGCAGCGACCAGAGCCTCATTATTCCAGCCCACCTCTGCTGCCAGGGTACGAAACTCAATGGCGTATTCAGCTACGGATCGTGAACCC
>NW_024400545.1:0-27369 GCF_905171765.1 Bufo bufo | reverse complement strand
CTCTGTCTGGGTGCCGGGGCCTAAATGTGTGACAGTGGCCTGTTCCAGTGGTGGGTGACGTGAAGCCTGATTCTCTGCTATGACATGAATACAGATTCTGCGCTGACATAAGGCCAGATTCTCTGTTACGGGACCGCTCTCCTCTGTCTGGGTGCCGGGGCCTAAATGTGTGACAGTGGCCTGTTCCAGTGGTGGGTGACGTGAAGCCTGATTCTCTGCTATGACATGAATACAGATTCTGCGCTGACATAAGGCCAGATTCTCTGTTACGGGACCTCTCTCCTCTGCCTGGGTGCCTGGGCCTAAATGTGTGACAGTGGCCTGTTCCAGTGGTGGGTGACGTGAAGCCTGATTCTCCGCTATGACATGAATACAGATTCTGCGCTGACATAAGGCCAGATTCTCTGTTATGGGACCTCTCTCCTCTGCCTGGGTGCCTGGGCCTAAATGTGTGACAGTGGCCTGTTCCAGTGGTGGGTGACGTGAAGCCTGATTCTCTGCTATGACATGAATACAGATTCTGCGCTGACATAAGGCCAGATTCTCTGTTACGGGACCGCTCTCCTCTGTCTGAGTGCCAGGGCCTAAATGTGTGACAGTGGCCTGTTCCAGTGGTGGGTGACGTGAAGCCTGATTCTCTGCTATGACATGAATACAGATTCTGCGCTGACATAAGGCCAGATTCTCTGTTACGGGACCTCTCTCCTCTGCCTGGGTGCCTGGGCCTAAATGTGTGACAGTGGCCTGTTCCAGTGGTGGGTGACGTGAAGCCTGATTCTCTGCTATGACATGAAGACAGATTCTGCGCTGACATAAGGCCAGATTCTCTGTTACGGGACCTCTCTCCTCTGCCTGGGTGCCGGGGCCTAAATGTGTGACAGTGGCCTGTTCCAGTGGTGGGTGACGTGAAGCCTGATTCTCTGCTATGACATGAATACAGATTCTGCACTGACATAAGGCCAGATTCTCTGTTACGTGACCTCTCTCCTCTGCCTGGGTGCCTGGGTGCCTGGGCCTAAATGTGTGACAGTGGCCTGTTCCAGTGGTGGGTGACGTGAAGCCTGATTCTCTGCTATGACATGAAGACAGATTCTGCGCTGACATAAGGCCAGATTCTCTGTTACGGGACCTCTCTCCTCTGTCTGGGTGCCTGGGCCTAAATGTGTGACAGTGGCCTGTTCCAGTGGTGGGTGACGTGAAGCCTGATTCTCTGCTATGACATGAAGACAGATTCTGCGCTGACATAAGGCCAGATTCTCTGTTACGGGACCTCTCTCCTCTGCCTGGGTGCCTGGGCCTAAATGTGTGACAGTGGCCTGTTCCAGTGGTGGGTGACGTGAAGCCTGATTCTCTGCTATGACATGAAGACAGATTCTGCGCTGACATAAGGCCAGATTCTCTGTTACGGGACCGCTCTCCTCTGTCTGGGTGCCGGGGCCTAAATGTGTGACATTGGCCTGTTCCAGTGGTGGGTGACGTGAAGCCTGATTCTCTGCTATGACATGATGTCACGGCCATGCCCATGACCGTGACTCCTTTACCGCATGCGGTTGCCTGCGGTTTTGTATGGGCGTTCAACCACGGGTGAGGGCCGCTTTTCTGTGGCCTCACTTGTGGTTGCCGCGGGCAACCAGTGTTGTTTTTAGCAGCAGAGCAGCCTGAGCGTCGCTAGGTAGCTTGCTGCCCTGGCATGCGGTCACACCTAGCAACCTTTTGTTAGGTGTGTGTGTTGTGTGCACCGTGTGGTATGTTTTTGTGTGCACGTCCCCTTTAAGTGGTGTTTTCCCTTCCCTGGTGTTGGAAGGGTTAATCTCCTTCCTAGTGTGTGTGTGTTCACTGGGTGTGTCCGACTGTGGGGTGTGGCTTCTTGGCCTATAAAGCCTCACAGCTTTTGCAGGCCTGCAGGTTGCTTCAGCCATGCTTAGCTGAGAGCAGCCTCATGTCTTTTCTACCTGCCAGTAAGAGCCACCCCTGTGGTCATAACCATAATGTCGCATTAAGTTATTTCTAGTTATGTGTGATGTCCGTGTGATGTTTTATATGTGATTTTGTGCAGCTATGGATCTGGGTCCCTGTGTGGGGATGCGTTTGTGATCTGCACCCTGATAACACAGGGATCCAGTCAGCAAGGCTGTGGCAGGTAGGTGGAACTCTTTGTTCACCTGCCATATCCATAGAGCTGTTTATGTCTCCCCTTTTCCTGCAGCTTGGCCGTTGAGACTCCTGCTCCTCCGTGTCTAGGAGGAGTGGGCTTGTCTTACTCAGCTCCTAGGTGAGGGTCATCTTGAGGGCTAGCAGGGACTTTTAGGTTCCGGAGCATGAGCCCTCCTACCATCAAGGTTGGCTCATGTAGCTAGGAGCCAGGGTCAGGTTAGGGATGCGTTTAGGAGGTGACCTGCTCCCTAATCCTGTCTTCATGGCCAAGCAGCCGTAATATCACCGGGCTCCACACGGCTGAGGATTTCCCCCATCCTCAGCCGTGACACATGAATACAGATTCTGCGCTGACATAAGGCCAGATCCTCTGTTACGGGACCACTCTCCTCTGTCTGGGTGCCGGGGCCTAAATGTGTGACAGTGACCTGTTCCAGTGGTGGGTGACGTGAAGCCTGATTCTCTGCTATGACATGAATACAGATTCTGCGCTGACATAAGGCCAGATTCTTTGTTACGGGACCTCTCTCCTCTGCCTGGGTGCCTGGGCCTAAATGTGTGACAGTGGCCTGTTCCAGTGGTGGGTGACGTGAAGCCTGATTCTCTGCTATGACATGAAGACAGATTCTGCGCTGACATAAGGCCAGATTCTCTGTTACGGGACCACTCTCCTCTGTCTGGGTGCCGGGGCCTAAATGTGTGACAGTGGTCTGTTCCAGTGGTGGGTGACGTGAAGCCTGATTCTCTGCTATGACATGAAGACAGATTCTGCGCTGACATAAGGCCAGATTCTCTGTTACGGGACCTCTCTCCTCTGCCTGGGTGCCTGGGCCTAAATGTGTGACAGTGGCCTGTTCCAGTGGTGGATGACGTGAAGCCTGATTCTCTGCTATGACATGAAGACAGATTCTGCGCTGACATAAGGCCAGATTCTCTGTTACGGGACCTCTCCTCTGCCTGGGTGCCTGGGCCTAAATGTGTGACAGTGGCCTGTTCCAGTGGTGGGTGACGTGAAGCCTGATTCTCTGCTATGACATGAAGACAGATTCTGCGCTGACATAAGGCCAGATTCTCTGTTACGGGACCGCTCTCCTCTGTCTGGGTGCCGTGGCCTAAATGTGTGACAGTGGCCTGTTCCAGTGGTGGGTGACGTGAAGCCTGATTCTCTGCTATGACATGAATACAGATTCTGCGCTGACATAAGGCCAGATTCTCTGTTACGGGACCGCTCTCCTCTGTCTGGGTGCCGGGGCCTAAATGTGTGACAGTGGCCTGTTCCAGTGGTGGGTGACGTGAAGCCTGATTCTCTGCTATGACATGAAGACAGATTCTGCGCTGACATAAGGCCAGATTCTCTGTTATGGGACCTCTCTCCTCTGCCTGGGTGCCTGGGCCTAAATGTGTGACAGTGGCCTGTTCCAGTGGTGGGTGACGTGAAGCCTGATTCTCTGCTATGACATGAAGACAGATTCTGCGCTGACATAAGGCCAGATTCTCTGTTACGGGACCGCTCTCCTCTGTCTGGGTGCCGGGGCCTAAATGTGTGACAGTGGCCTGTTCCAGTGGTGGGTGACGTGAAGCCTGATTCTCTGCTATGACATGAAGACAGATTCTGCGCTGACATAAGGCCAGATTCTCTGTTACGGGACCTCTCTCCTCTGCCTGGGTGCCTGGGCCTAAATGTGTGACAGTGGCCTGTTCCAGTGGTGGGTGACGTGAAGCCTGATTCTCTGCTATGGCATGAAGAGACTGATTCTGTGCTGACATGAAGCCAGATTCTTTGCTATAGCATTAAGAGACTGATTCTCTGCTGACGTGAAGCCAGATTCTCTGCTATGGGACCTCTGTCCAATTGATATTGGTTCATTTTTATTTTTTTAATTTAAATTTTAATTCATTTCCCTATCCACATTTGTTTGCAGGGGATTTACCTACATGTTGCTGCCTTTTGCAGCCCTCTAGCTCTTTCCTGGGCTGTTTTACAGCCTTTTTAGTTCCCAAAAGTTCGGGTCCCCATTGACTTCAATGGGGTTCGGGTTCGGGACGAAGTTCGGATTTGGTTCGGATCCCGAACCCGAACATTTCCGGGAAGTTCGGCCGAACTTCTCGAACCCGAACATCCAGGTGTTCGCTCAACTCTAAATTAAGCAAAGCAACCAAGTTACATTTTTAAGAACTTCACTCATCTCTAAAGACAATCTTACATACATCCCTCTCTTTATGCATTCCTCTGCTTGTTTGGCATATGGAACAGGAACCAATATATCCATATAAGCAATACCAATTTTTCTGAATTCTGATGAACAAGCAGAGGAAAAGCTAAATAATTTGTTGTGAGGTCCTCCTGGCCACTTGCCAACCACTATCAGAGTAAATGTAGCATAGCCCCTTTACATGGTCAAGCTGAACAGAATGAAAAAAAGACTATATTAATCTGAATAATAAAGTTCAATTAGTAGTTATATTATATTACTACTATGAATACATTTATAATCCCAACAGGGCAAATAAAAGATGTTTAGAGGTAAACAGGCTCATATATTAGGGAAATACAGTACCATGTGTAATGCACTTCATGTAGGAACATGAAGGATATAAGGGAAAGCTTTAACAGCCTCTGATCTTCTACTGACAGACTATAGTTCCTAATAAATTATTATTAAGTAAACATTATTTACAGGCTTCTTGGATTTGGATTTCCCTGTATATATCCTGCACCTTGTTTAGATCATTGTAGCTGTGATTTTGCTACGGAGAGTATGAAATTGCAGAAAATGCTGTTCCGTTCTACTCCTTTTAGAGTAAAAACTGTCACAGAATATTTGTAGCCTAATTGTGTCCTTCTAATTTAGCTTGTAATAATTTCATACAACATGTAATACCTAAATTAAATACACATTACCAAATTGATTAAAGGGGTTATCCGAGTCTTTGTAACTGATGACCTATACTTTCCATAGGTCATCAGTATCTGATGGGGCGTCTGACCCCAACCGATCAGCTGTTTGAGAAAGTGAAGAGGGCTGAGTGGCCCCTACGCCACTTGTCTGATGGTAGTGACATTGGTGGCATAGGGTAAGCAGCAAGAATGCCCCATTGCCCACAGAAGGTCCTGGGAGTCCGATCAGATGCTGATGACCTATGTGGAAGATAAGTCATCAGTTACAAAGAGTTGGATAACTCCTTTAAAGTAGTGTAAATAGTAAAAAATAAAATTAATTATCTTGCTATGTTTTACTAGCTACCTTTACTTATTCCCCCTTAGAATAAATATGCTTGCCTGGGGATATCCCTTTTTAGGTGGAGAATTTGCCGTAGACATTCCTGTTGTTTTTCAAACTCTTTGTTCACATTTTTATAAGCTATAAATCTGTCAAAAATGTTAAAACAGCAACCTTAACAATATAGGTGACTTATATCACAGCTCAGAAATGTTGACAACCTTGCTTGCAATAAAACCATGAGCCAGCACATTTGCAGAGTCTACAGTAGCAAAATTAAAGGCTGCCAATTTTTTATCAGGTCTTTTTTCCCTTCACTTTTACTAACAGACCCAAATAAAGGTGTCATAAAGTGAAATATTAGAAGGTGCCATCAATGAAGTATAGGTAACAAAGTAGTCATCATATGATGAGCCAAACATCTGTTTAACTGTTTATTGCTAGCACCATTTTTGAGGCTTAAGTGTGTAGATTTGGTCTTGAGGTTATGCTATTGATAATTGCAAAAACATTGACTGGTCTTTAACTTGGGAAAGGACTGTGAAACATATCATTACTTTTTCTGATGCTTCAAAAGCAGATTACTCACCACTAATAGACATTTAGTAGTTTCTTGGAAACAGTGGAAACTTCTGTTATATTTTTATTATGTCCTTACTTAACCTGTTAAATTCATATAGCAAGACTTTGGCACTACTTAATTTATAATTGTTACTATGTGTATGCAAAGAATACAACAGATATTAATATGGGGTGAATTGCAAAAGTGAGTGCTTGTGTGAAGGTAATACTGGGAAGAAGAAACTAAAACAACAGATTTTAGGTAAAGTAATCAGTGACGGTACCAAATTCGTTCAACTTGCCCAAATGACACAGGATTATCTTTTAAAGAGAACCTGTTACCATAAAAAGCAGCACTATCTGCAGGCAGTATGTTATAAAGCAGGAGGAACTGATCAGATTAATATATAGCTTTGTGGGAAAAGATTGAGCAAATTTTGTAATTTATATATTAAAATCTCTGCTCTTTCTGGCTTAGTTGTGATTTTTTTTATTTATTTATCTGAGATTATCTATTTACCTTGTTACTGGCTGCTTACTCATTTTTCTCCATTCAATTTTTTAAATTAAAATTTAACAAGAACCACAATCCAAGTATATTAGAATTAGAAAGGAGTCCCCTTTTACATTACTCAAAAACAATTATGCTTATCCAGTGATAGGGATTTTTTTTTTTTACCATCTTTGCCTTCCTATATGTATGTATAAGTGTTTTTTGGGAGTACCTCATTGATCATTTAACAATTAGCAATGTTCAGCATAGTTCTGAGTGATTAGCAAGATGCAAGTTACCTGTATTTCCTCATTAGCTCTTTCAAAGATGGCATTGATAATGGTTTTTCAGTATTTTTAGTGAGAAAAGGCTCCCTGTGTTTTGGATTTAATGTAACTTACAAATTGTGCCAAATATGTCTCCATATTATCTCATATAAGCATGAGCCCATAAGTACTGAATTATATTGATTAACAATTGGTGACTACTAAGAATGATCTTGGTTTCAAAGGTTTCCATTAAAGTTAGCTCTCATTGCAGTTCCTTGAGTTTTTTTTTTTTTAAGTTGAGGGTGAATTTAAACTACATACCATAAAGTATAAATTGTTTTTACTCTGGATTGTAGAGCGTTTTTTTTTCTAGGAAGCTTTGTATGGAAAGCATATGGGGAATGCTACAGTACAGGGAGGTTATACTTAGCGTAAGATAGAAATGTGTATATGATTGGCAGAGACTTCAAGGTAATATTAAAGGTTAACAATGTGCTTTTGCAGTTTTAAGTTGCAGTTGTGAGAATCTATTCTAGAAATTATTAAAGTGTGGGGATTATTAAGTCTTTTGTCTACTTTTGGAAGATAATATTATTTCAGATGGGATGGTTCCTTTAAGAAGGATTTCATTATGGTAAATATTGAAAATTAATTCTGCAAGTTCCAATATATAGATATTAATACATAGATATTGGTAGGTTCTTATTTTTTGTCCTTATAATAACCTTTATATAAAAAAAAGAACACTTCTTCTCTAGTCAGCACCTTTAATATCCATATCAATGTATTTACAAAGTCTCTTTCATACCTATCTCAGTGTTTATTATTATTATTATTATTATTGTTGAATTAATTTGAAATAATGTTGTGGAACTGGACAAAACTAATGAATAGAATATATCAAGATGACTTTTTGTGTAGGATAGAACAGTGATTTAGATTTTAGGTTGGGAAGATGATGGGATTATGAATTTGAAAGGACATCTCTTACTGAGGGAGGGGGGGGGTAATGTGCTTTTAATTTTGGGTTTGTTAATATTTGCCATAAAAAAATAAAATAATTTTGTAATTTCAAGTAGCAAGAAAATCAAACTAAGTAAAGGGTTTGCCAAGTTTATATTACTAGCTGCACATGTGCAGGGAATACTGCATGCACACATGTAGTAGTAAGTAGAGATGAGCAAATCAAAGTTGAAGAAGTGGAATTCGATCCGAATTTCAGGAAAAATTCGATTCGCATCGAAACCAAATTTCCTCATGCTTCATGGTAACAAATCGCATTTTTTCCTAAAATGGCTGCTGTACATGTTAGGACATGGAGCAAAGAACTCTGGGAACGAGGGATCACCCACAGTGCCATGCATGCAGCCAATCAGCAGCCAGCCCCTGTGATATCACAGCCCTATAACTAGCCTCAGCCATTTTGGATTCTGCAATTTTCCAGTGTGCTTAGTGCAGGGAGAGATGTCAGCAGGCGCTAGGGACAGTGTTAGAAAAAACTTATTTGTGCTAAGTAAATTATTTGCTAGTGCAGGGCAAGATTATTCAAGGTGTAGGGAAAGGATAGGGAGGCATCATCTACACTATAAAAGGAGAACAGGGGCCAATAGGAGAGTGTATAGCCTAGGTAATAGGAGCGATTCTATTACACCTTGCTCAGTAATTGGGGATCCAAATTGCTGTTATACTGCTGCTTTTAGGTTGTTTGCACTATATGATACATCAGTAATTCCAGCAAACCTGGCTTGTTATTGGGGTGCAAGTTCTGTGTGATACAGCCATTTATGGGGTGTATTAATAGGAAATATACGTACGTCCTATTAGCCGTTCTGCGTTGATTTTACATTGTTTTACTTTTTTTTGGGGGGTGTATTAAATAGAAAAAAAAAGAAGGAAAAAATATATGTCATAATTGCCGTTCAGCGCTGCAGTTACATTGTACAATGCTTATTCTAAGCTGAATGTACCTGCACTTGTCAGATCGCAGAAGATAATCAGCTTAAGGCTGGGCAAGTAGCAGCTTGGGAACTGGTTGGGAATCCCTGGTTCCGTTGACTTATAACGAGCGTTTCTACAGGGAGGAACAAAAATACCAAACTTCAAAAAAGAAAACTTTAGCCAACTAAGAGAGGCCATAGATCTAACTAACTGGGACAAAGTCCTCAAAAATAAAAAATACAGCCACAAAATGGGATATTTTTAAAAGCATCCTAAAATCTAATTGTGAGAGGTACATACCTTAAGGGAATAAAAGGTTAAGAACAAGAAGAAACCAATGTGGATAAATAGAACTGTAAAGAAGGCAATAAATGACAAAAAGAAAGCATTTAAATCACTAAAATAGGAGGGTAGCGAGGAAGCACTGAAAAACTATAAGGGAAAAAAATAGAATATGTAAAAAACTAATAAATGCCGCAAAACTAGAGACCGAGAGATTAATTGCCAAAGAGAGCAAAACTAACCCTAAAATGTTCTTCAATTATATAAATGGTAAAAAGTATAAATCTGAAGGTGTCGTCCCCCTCTACAGAGCAATGAGGGGGGAGTTGCAGAGAGCAACGAGGAGAAAGCAAAGCTATTAAATATTTTTTTCTCCACTGTATTCACTGAGGAAAATAAACTGTCAGATGAAATGCAGAATGTAAAAGTAAATTCCCCATTAAAAGTGCCCTGTCTGAGCCAGGAAAAAGTACAACAGCGACTTAAAAAGATTAAAATAGACAAATCACCAGGGCCAGATGGCATACACCCCCGTATCCTAAGAGAATTAAGTAATGTCATAGCCAGACACTTATTTCTGATATTTACAGACTCTATACTGACAAGGAGCGTTCCACAGGATTGGCACATAGCAAATGTGGTGCCAATATTCAAAAAGGGTGCAAAAACAGACCCTGGAAACTATAGGCCTGTAAGTTTAGCATCTGTTGTGGGTAAACAGTTTTAAGGTTTTCTAAGAGATGCTATCTTGGAGGATCTCAATGAAAACAAGCAAATAACATCATATCAGCATTGCTTCATGAGGGATCGGTCTTGTCAAACTAATCAGTTTTTATGAGGAGGTAAGTTCTAGACTTGACAGCGGCGAATCATTGGATGTCGTATATCTGGACTTCTCCAAAGCATTTGACACTGTACCGCATAAAAGGTTAGTATATAATATAAGAATGCTCGGACTGGGAGAAAACGTCTGTATGTGGGTAAGTAACTGGCTTAATGATAGAAAACAGAGGGTGGTTATTAATGGTACACACTCAGATTGGGTCACTGCCACTAGCGAAGTACCTCAGGGGTCAGTATTGGGCCCTATTCTCTTCAATATATTTAATAATGATCTTGTAGAAGGCTTTCACAGTAAAATATCCATTTTTGCAGATAACACTAAAATGTGTAAAGTACTAACACTGAAGAGGACACTATACAGCTACAGATGGATCTGGATATATTAGAGGCTTGGGCAGAGAAGTGGCAGATGAGGTTGAACACTGACAAATGTAAGGTTATGCACATGGGAAGGAATAATGCAAATCACCCGTCCATATTAAATGGTAAAACACTGGGTAACACTGACATGGAAAAGGACCTAGGAATTTTAATAAACAGCAAACTAAGCAGTAAAAAACAGTGTCAGGCAGCTGCTGTCAAGGCCAATAAGATAATGGGTGGCATCAAAAGGGGCATAGATGCCCGTGATGAGAACATAGTCCTACCACTTTACAAATCACTAGTCAGACCACATATGGAGTACTGTGTACAGTTCTGGGCTCCTGTGAACAAGGCAGACATAGCAGAGATGGAGAGGGTTCAGAGGAGGGCAACTAAAGTAATAACTAGAATGGGGCAACTACAGTACCCTGAAAGATTATCAACATTGGGGTTATTCACTTTAGAAAAAAGACTGAGGGAAGATCTAATTACTATGTATAAATATATCAGGGGGCAGTACAGAGATCTCTCCCATCATCTATTTATCCCTAGGACTGTGACTGTGATGAGGGGACACCCTCTGCGTCTGGAGGAAAGAAGGTTTGTACACAAACATAGAAGAGGATTCTTTACGGTAAGAGCAGTGAGACTATGGAACTCTCTGCCTGAGGAGGTGGTGATGGTGAGTACAATAAAAGAATTCAAGAGTAGTAATATTACAGGCTATAGCTACTAGAGAGGGGTTGTTGATCCAGGGATTTATTCTGATTGCCTTATTGGAGTCGGGAAGGAATTTTTTTCCCCTTAAGTGGGGAAAATTGGCTTTTACCACACTGGGGTTTTTCACCTTCCTCTGGATAAACTTGCAGGATAACAGGCCGAACTGGATGGACAGATGTCTTTTTTCGGCCTTATATACTATGTTACTACAGCCATTTACAGGGTGTATTAATAGGAGAGATACGTGCATCCTATAAGCCATTCTACAGCGAATTATGATTGTTATACTTTTTTGGAGTGGTTTATTAATAGTAAAAAGAATATGTCTTAATTGCCGTTCTGCAGTGAAGTTACATTGTACTACAGCCATTTACGGGGTGTATTAATAAGAAAGATATGTATGTCCTATTAGCCATTCTGCGTTGATTTTACATTATTTAACTTTTTTTGGGGGGTGTATTAAAAGAAAAAAAAGGAAAAAATATGTCATAATTGCCGTTCAGGAGTAAAGTTATATTGTACTATAGCCATTTATTAATAGGAAAAATATGTATGTCATATTAGCCGTTCTGCGGTGAATTGTGATTGTTATATTTCTTTTTTTGGGGTGTATTAATAGGAAAAAGAATACGTCTTTATTGCCGTTCTGCGGTGAAGTTACATTGTACTACAGCCATTTATGGGGTGTATTAAAAGGAAATAAACGTACGGTCCTAACCAGTATATTAGCCGTTCTGCTGTGAATTGTGATTGTTATATTTTTTTGGGAGGGGTTATTAATCGCAAAAAATATATGTCTTAATTGTCGTTCTGCAGTGAAGTTACTTTGTACCACAGCCATTTAAGTGGTGTATTAAAAGGAAATATACGTACGTCCTATTAGCTGTTCTGCTGTGAATTGTGATTGTTATATTTCTTTTCTTGGGGTGTATTAACCACCTCCGGACCGCCTAACGCAGATTCGCGTTCCGGAGGTGGCAGCGCTGCGCACAGTCACGCATATACGCGTCATCTCGCGAGACGCGAGATTTCCTGTGAACGCGCGCACACAGGCGCGCGCGCTCACAGGAACGTAAGGTAAGAGAGTTGATCTCCAGCCTGCCAGCGGCGATCGTTCGCTGGCAGGCTGGAGATGTGTTTTTTTTAACCCCTAACAGGTATATTAGACGCTGTTTTGATAACAGCGTCTAATATACCTGCTACCTGGTCCTCTGGTGGTCCCCTTTGTTTGGATCGACCACCAGAGGACACAGGTAGCTCAGTAATATGTTGCACCAAGCACCACTACACTACACCCCCCCTGTCACTTATTAACCCCTTATTCACCCTTGATCACCCCTGATCACCCCATATAGACTCCCTGATCACCCCCCTGTCATTGATTACCCCCCTGTCATTGATCAACCCCCTGTAAAGCTCCATTCAGATGTCCGCATGATTTTTACGGATCCACTGATAGATGGATCGGATCCGCAAAACGCATACGGACGTCTGAATGGAGCCTTACAGGGGCGTGATCAATGACTGTGGTGATCACCCCATATAGACTCCCTGATCACCCCCCTGTCATTGATTACACCCCTGTCATTGATCAACCCCCTGTAAAGCTCCATTCAGATGTCCGCATGATTTTTACAGATCCACTGATAGATGGATCGGATCCGCAAAACACATACAGGCGTCTCCCTGGAGCATTCCAGGGGGGGTGATCACCCCATATAGACTCCCTGATCACCCCCCTGTCATTGATCACCCCCCCTGTCATTGATCACCCCCCTGTCAGGCTGCATTCAGATGTCCGTATGATTTTTACGGATCCACGGATACATGGATCGGATCCGCAAAACACATACGGACATCTGAATGGAGCCTTACAGGGGGGTGATCAATGACAGGGGGGTGATCACCCCATATAGACTCTCTGATCACCCCCCTGTCATTGATCACCTTCCCTGTCATTGATCACCCCCCTGTCATTGATCACCCCCCTGTCATTGATCACCCCTCTGTAAGGCTCCATTCAGACATTTTTTTGGCCCAAGTCAGCGGAATTATTTATTTTTTTTCTTACAAAGTCTCATATTCCACTAACTTGTGTCAAAAAATAAAATCTCACATGAACTCACCATACCCCTCACGGAATCCAAATGCGTAAAAATTTTTAGACATTTATATTCCAGACTTCTTCTCACGCTTTAGGGCCCCTAGAATGCCAGGGCAGTATAAATACCCCACATGTGACCCCATTTCGGAAAGAAGACACCCCCAGGTATTCCGTGAGGGGCATATTGAGTCCATGAAAGATTGAAATTTTTGTCCCAAGTTAGCGGAAAGGGAGACTTTGTGAGAAAAAAATAAAAAATATAAATTTCCGCTAACTTGTGCCAAAAAAAAAAAAATTCTATGAACTCGCCATGCCCCTCATTGAATACCTTGGGGTGTCTTCTTTCCAAAATGGGGTCACATGTGGGGTATTTATACTGCCCTGGCATTCTAGGGGCCCCAAAGCGTGAGAAGAAGTCTGGTATCCAAATGTCTAAAAATGCCCTCCTAAAAGGAATTTGGGCACCTTTGCGCATCTAGGCTGCAAAAAAGTGTCACACATCTGGTATCGCCGTACTCAGGAGAAGTTGGGGAATGTGTTTTGGGGTGTCATTTTACATATACCCATGCTGGGTGAGAGAAATATCTTGGTCAAATGCCAACTTTGTATAAAAAAATGGGAAAAGTTGTCTTTTGCCAAGATATTTCTCTCACCCAGCATGTGTATATGTAAAATGACACCCCAAAACACATTCCCCAACTTCTCCTGAATACGGCGATACCACATGTGTGACACTTTTTTGCAGCCTAGGAGGGCAAAGGGGCCGATATTCCAAAGAGCACCTTTAGGATTTCACAGGTCATTTACCTACTTACCACAAATTAGGGCCCCTGGAAAATGCCAGGGCAGTATAACTACCCCACAAGTGACCCCATTTTGGAAAGAAGACACCCCAAGGTATTCCGTGAGGGGCATGGCGAGTTCCTAGAATTTTTTATTTTTTGTCACAAGTTAGTGGAAAATGATGATTTTCTTACAAAGTCTCATATTCCACTAACTTGTGACAAAAAACAAAAACTTCCATGAACTCACTATGCCCATCAGCGAATACCTTGGGGTGTCTTCTTTCCAAAATGGGGTCACTTGTGGGGTAGTTATACTGCCCTGGCATTCTAGGGGCCCAAATGTGTGGTAAAGAGTTTGAAATCAAATTCTGTAAAAAATGACGAGTGAAATCCGAAAGGTGCTCTTTGGAATATGGGCCCCTTTGCCCACCTAGGCTGCAAAAAAGTGTCACACATCTGGTATCTCCATATTCAGGAGAAGTTGGGGAATGTGTTTTGGGGTGTCATTTTACATATACCCATGCTGGGTGAGAGAAATATCTTGGCAAAAGACAACTTTTACCATTTTTTTTATACAAAGTTGTCTTTTGCCAAGATATTTCTCTCACCCAGCATGGGTATATGTAAAATGACACCCCAAAACACATTCCCCAACTTCTCCTGAATACGGAGATACCACATGTGTGACACTTTTTTGCAGCCTAGGTGGGCAAAGGGGCCCATATTCCAAAGAGCACCTTTCGGATTTCACTGGCCATTTTTTACAGAATTTGATTTCAAACTCCTTACCACACATTTGGGCCCCTAGAATGCCAGGGCAGTATAACTACGCCACAAGTGACCCCATTTTGGAAAGAAGACATCCCAAGGTATTCGCTGATGGGCATAGTGAGTTCATAGAACTTTTTATTTTTTGTCACAAGTTAGTGGAAAATGATGATTTTTTTTCTTTTTTTTTTTCCTTACAAAGTCTCATATTCCACTAACTTGTGACAAAAAATAAAAACTTCCATGAACTCACTATGCCCATCAGCGAATACCTTGGGGTGTCTTCTTTCCAAAATGGGGTCACTTGTGGGGTAGTTATACTGCCCTGGCATTCTAGGGGCCCAAATGTGTGGTAAGGAGTTTGAAATCAAATTCTGTAAAAAATGACCAGTGAAATCCGAAAGGTGCTCTTTGGAATATGGGCCCCTTTGCCCACCTAGGCTGCAAAAAAGTGTCACACATCTGGTATCTCCGTATTCAGGAGAAGTTGGGGAATGTGTTTTGGGGTGTCATTTTACATATACCCATGCTGGGTGAGAGAAATATCTTGGCAAAAGACAACTTTTACCATTTTTTTATACAAAGTTGTCTTTTGCCAAGATATTTCTCTCACCCAGCATGGGTATATGTAAAATGACACCCCAAAACACATTCCCCAACTTCTCCTGAATACGAGCTACCACATGTGTGACACTTTTTTGCAGCCTAGGTGGGCAAAGGGGCCCATATTCCAAAGAGCACCTTTCGGATTTCACCAGCCATTTTTTACAGAATTTGATTTCAAACTCCTTACCACACATTTGGACCCCTAGAATGCCAGGGCAGTATAACTACCCCACAAGTGACCCCATTTTGGAAAGAAGACATCCCAAGGTATTCGCTGATGGGCATAGTGAGTTCATGGAAGCTTTTATTTTTTGTCACAAGTTAGTGGAATATGAGACTTTGTAAGAAAAAAATAAATAAAAAATCATCATTTTCCGCTAACTTGTGACAAAAAATAAAAAGTTCTATGAACTCACTATGCCCATCAGCGAATACCTTAGGGTGTCTACTTTCCGAAATGGGGTCATTTGTGGGGTGTTTGTACTGTCTGGCCATTGTAGAACCTCAGGAAACATGACAGGTGCTCAGAAAGTCAGAGCTGCTTCAAAAAGCGGAAATTCACATTTTTGTACCATAGTTTGTAAACGCTATAACTTTTACCCAAACCATTTTTATTTTACCAAAACATTTTTTTTTTATCAAAGACATGTAGAACAATAAATTTAGAGCAAAATTTATATATGGATCTCGTTTTGTTTGCAAAATTTTACAACTGAAAGTGAAAAATGTCATTTTTTTGCAAAAAAATCATAAAATTTCAATTAATAACAAAAAGAGTAAAAATGTCAGCAGCAATGAAATACCACCAAATGAAAGCTCTATTAGTGAGAAGAAAAGGAGGTAAAATTCATTTGGGTGGTAAGTTGCATGACCGAGCAATAAATGGTGAAATTAGTGTAGGTCAGAAGTGTAAAAAGTGGCCTGGTCTTTCAGGGTGTTTAAGCCATGGGGGCTGAGGTGGTTAATAGGAAAAAGAATACATCTTAATTGCTGTTCTGCGGTGAAGTTACATTGTACAACAGCCATTTATGGGGTGTATTAAAAGGAAATAAACACACGTCCTATATATTAGCCGTTCTGTGGTAAATTGTGATTGTTTTTGTCACGGACGTACCGAGACATAGGGAAGTTCCCGCAACAGTGGGTGACAGAAGAACTGTGAGACTGGACACGTGCTTTGATCGGACAGGTTTCCTTGTGGATCATTAGGAGTCTGTGTTGTTTCTGATACTGGCCACACCTCTAACCTCCAGGTGTTGCTATGGTGGTCATTTAACTTTCCTTATTCATAGTTGCTTCTCCCACAATGCTGTGCGATTTATAGCTTCAGTGATATCTGTGGTCTGCTGGTTCTCGGCTGAGTTTCTGTTGCTGCCATAGCTACTGGAAAGTTAAGTGTTCCTTTCCCTTTTGCATTTTATTTTGGTTTATCTGTGTGTTGTTTTTCCCCTTTTCTTTGTTGTAGGCCTGGAGGAGACTCCGGTTCGTCCTTTCTTTCTGGAGGAACAGGTAGTCTCAGTCAGCCAGGGTCTGATGGGGTGAGTTAGGAGTCTCGGTACTCCTGCATATGAACTCAACTACCTTTGGGGTCTGTAAATGCTGATAGCTAATGATGGCCTTGCGGTTTGTCCAGCGGTCGTTTTGTGGCGAATTTCTTTTGCATTGAGCTGAAATTTGATCCATGAAACATCCATCAGGTGGGACAGGACAGCCAATTAAGACGTTTCAGCACATGGACACATGTCACACAGGGGAGGAACTGCTCTGCGTTCTTTATCAAGAAATCGAATCCTGGCTTTCTCCTCGACAACTAAAACTTGGAACTATGGTGACCGACAACAGGAAGAACATGGTGTCGGCACTTCATCAATGAGGGCTGAGCCATGCGCCCTGCATGGTGCACCTGTTCTATCTGGTTGTAAAGCGGTTTATAAAGTCTTCCGCCCTTCTGCAAGACATCCTGAAAATGTTCAGGAAACTTTGCATGCACTTCAGCCACTCATACACCCCAAAGCACACTCTCCGTTGCTAGGTTAAAACATTCAGGGGCTGGGCCCCTGATGTTTTGTCCCAGGCCCCGAATGTACTGCCTGCCAGATACAACTGGACGGCAATACAATTGAGTCTAATGCCCTGCAAGAGGTCATGCGATCAGTGCTAAATGCAGTAGCTGAAAAGGTCTTGCGATGATGTCACCGTCATGTGACCAGTGCAGGAGAGGATGGCTCAGCAGTGAAGAGAAGTCCTGGAAATAAGCTGTGGTGAGTTCTGCTACATGAGGAGAGGTAAGTGAAGGGGTAGGTTACTCAGTGTGAGAGGCAGAGGAATGTTGGGAGTTGTAGTTATTTAACCTGGTCTGTATGTTAGGGCTGAAGGGGGGGGGGGGGAGTTATTTACATGGGACAGTGGGGTGGAGTGATGTTATTTACATGGGACTGAAAGTTGAGGAAGTGATGTTATTTACATAGGAATGCATGATGGAGGTGGCTGTGGCACGGTGATGGCGTACCGCCAATATAGGCAGACCACGCTGTTGCTATGGGGCCAGCGGCACAGAGGGGCCTGGAGCGCATGGAAGGCCCCGCTCCCTACTCTGCACAAGATCCAAGCTCCAACCCTGGGCCCCCCCCTTTCCTTGGTTGACGGCATGCCACCCCTCCCTGTCTGACCTCCGGTCTGCGGGCCCCCTCCCTCCTCCGGGCTGAGCCTGCGGTCGTCTGCATTTCACACTGGCCAATCAGCTTTTAGCAGCGCAAAGATCCTGCTGCTGATTGGCCAGTGTATCGCTGGCACAGCAGGAACAGCGCAGGCTCAAGCACGCAGATGCATGCACGTGCTGTCCGGAGTGCCCGCGATCTGACTGCCACCCTCAAGAAAAATCATCAGCAGTGTGCCAGTGAGTGCAGCCTCCCCCAGCCCATAATGAAGGAAGGACCACTCCGGTGAGCGTATGGAGTTCTTAATGGGGGAGAGCAGCAGCAAGCAGTGTTTTTTTTTTTTTGGGGGGGGGGGGGTCCTGTAGGCTCATAGAGAACTCAGGAGAACAGTTTGCTTTCCTCCTACTCTTCCCCCTTGCATGGGGGGGGGGGGATAGGATTGGAGGCTATGTATGTGCACACTCAGCATCAGCAGCAATGAGTTAAAGGGGTTATATATAATGCCCCCCAAAATGCCCAGGGTTGGGCACCTTACTTACCTCATTCCCCGGCACCCGCATTGCTCCTGATGCCCGCACAGCCACCACTGCCTCCCTCCCATCACGCAGATGAAAACATCCAGCTACATGGTGGGGCAGTCAATAGCATGCCACGATGGGAACGAGCCTCCTTAGCATCGCGGGTAATGCTAGGGAGGCTCATTTCTGATGCAGCCTGCTATTGGCTGCACCCCCCATTGGGCATAAGTATTATCTGTATGCGGTGCCTAGGCATTTTGGGGGCATAATAGGGGTTAGATAGCCCCTTTAACTCTTAGGATACCGGAGGTTTTTTTCATTTTTGCATTTTAGTTTTTCTTCCATATCTTCCTTCATCCATAACTTTTTAATTTTTCCGTTCACATAGCTATATGAGGGCTTATTTATTGCACGACAAATTGTACTTTAATATGGCATACAATGTAGTGGGAAGCGGGCAAAAAAATTCAAATGGGGTGGAATTGGCAAATGAGGGTCTGGCAGGGGAGGAGCCAGGGCAGGAGGTGGGATGGGCCAGAGGTAGGTAGTGGGCGGAGTTAGGGGCCCAATTCAGATTCTTGCTATGGGGCCCAATGATTTTTATGTACGCCCCTGATGGGACTATATGTTGAAGGCAGCTGTGGGAGGGAGTGATATTATTTACATGGGACTGAATGTTGAGGGGTAATGTGATTTACATGGGACTGCATGTTGGAGGTAGCTGGGGAGGGGGTGATTTTATTTACATGGGACTGTATGTTGAAAGTGACTGGGGGAGGAAGTGATGTTATTTACATGGGACTGAATATTGAGGGGGTGATGTTATTTACATGGGACTGTATGTTGAAGGAGGCTGGGGAGGGGGCTATGTTCTTTACATGAGACTGTATGTTGAAGGCGGCTGGGGAGGGGGTCATGTTATTTACGTGGGAGTGTTTATTGAGGGGGGCAGGAGAGATGGTGTGATGTTATTTACATTGTTTACCAATAAGGACCTAGCCTGGGTAAAGGTGCATTACCTACAAAATTTAAGTTAAAGCCAAAAAGGCTCTTAACCTAACTTGACCCAGGTTTAAAGTGAATTTAAAACGTCACTTTTATTAGTGTGATTAAAACGGCTGTGAGACAACACGTCAGTTAAAAACCTTGTTTGCCACTCCAATGTGCTCTTGAATTATCTGCTATGAGGGCGGTGGAGATGTGCACAATCTCCTCTCGCTCCTCAGCAATCTATACAGTATTGCCTGTGTGCCAGTTAATTCACTGTCCACAAACTGATTAAGTAACTGACAGTGTCTCTAACAGACTCGTGGACAGAGGTCAGTTTATTCACTGACTTTTTGATGCCGTAGATACGTGATAGAACATGGCTGACTCTGTACTGAGGGCTACCAATTTTGAAGTCATGAGTCAGTTGCTTCACTAATATACATATGTTTGAAAGCAGTGCAGACTTGTCTAACACTATATCAATAGCTGTCAGACTTGCAGTCACTCAAATTCAATCACACTGCACACACTCCTATGTGTAACTGCTGAATAGACTAACTGGCTGATTCTAACTTAAATTGGTGCCCTGGCTAATACTGTAATCCTACTGCAGATTCGCTGTCTCTGAATATTGAATTCTACCTAGCTTACTGCCTGCATCGGAATGCACAAACAAACACTTAAAAACTGAAACTGCCCCTGACATGTTTCACAAGTGACCTGGCTTCTTCAGGGGTTTGGGCAGAATTATTAGTATTTAGGGGTACAGAAAAATGAGGAAGCTAAGATGTCTGTGTGTCACACTCTGTAGACACGAGGCGCGGCTGAGAGAAGTTGTCCGGACGGAATGGAGAAGATGATTACAGAGAAGATCTACATTCGAGGAGACGTCACCTGGGAGGAACTGGATGTGAGAGGTACGTGCTGCTGTATAGCTGTATAGCTGTATAGCTATAGCGGGCTTAGGAGTCGGTTGGTTGACATAGAGAATTGAGCCATATGCAATGGGGCTTGGGCGCTGGATCTTTTGAGACCCTAGCAATGCCCCTGCACTGAGAACTCGCCTGTCCACCCAAAATGTGGAAAAACTAACCTTTGAAAATCCTGGCTGATCCACGCCTGATTCATCTTCACAAACATCAGTGCCTGATGTATCAGACTAGATCATCTATGGTGCCACACCTAAACTTTGTTAAAAGAGACCTGTTTCTTCTGGCTACCTGCTTCAGCTCCTATTCTGATGCTGCCACCTGCCTGATGCCACACCTGCTGCCAGGTGCTCCTACTACCACCCACCATCTTCAGTTGGCACTGGTATTGCCCCCCACTTCCCCTCTCTGTCACTGGGCAACTCTGTGTTCTCCTCATGCTGCTGCCACCTCACCACTCTGTTATTGTGCCACTCTGTGGTCTTCTCATGTTGCTGCCGGCTCACGACTAAGTCACTGGGCCACTCTGTTGGCTCCTAATGCTGCTGCTGCCACCTCCACGCTGTCATTGTGCCACTTTGTGGCCTCCTCCTGATGCTGCTGCCACCTTTACACTCTGTCATTGTGCCACTCTGTGGCCTCCTGATGCTGCTGCCACATCACCACTATGTCACTGTGCCACTCTGTGGTCTCCTCATGCTGCTGCCACCTCACCACTATGTCACTGGGTCATTTTGTGATCTCCTCATGCTGCTGCCACCTCACCACTCTGTCACTTGGCCACTCTTTGGTCTCGTCATGCTGCTGCCAGCTCACCACTATGTCGCTGGGCCACTCTGTGGTCTCTTAATGTGTGACGAAACCAACCTTGCCACTGGGTGGTGGAGAAGCCTGGCTACCAGCCTCTTGCCCCAGGATTATGGGCCCTCTCATCAGCCAGGCTTCCTTTGTTCACAAAGGACTTTTACTAACTTTTGAACCCCTGGTCTAATTCGTGCCATTTTGGGATATGTTAAATGTCTATGTGTACTGTAAAGGGTGGGACATTGTATATTTGAGTAGTGATGTCTGTCCTATTGTCTCCACGTGTGTATTGGCGATTTCCCTTTGTCCTGAGAGATAATTGACTTACTCCTCGGTTGTCTCCAGGACAGAAGACACTGTGTATTCTCCTGCCTGTGATACAATTGCATCAACCCATTGTGTAAGGTAATTGTATCACAGGCAGAGGGGAGGATTTTGTGTGGGAGTGTCTGAGTGTATTGTACGTGTTTATTGGTTGTTCTTACAAAACCCTGTGGGTGGTAACCTTGTTGGAAAATGTGTATAAGTCAATGCTTGTGTGTTCAATAAAGAGTTCCTGTTTTACCCTTCATCATGTTGAGGCTGGTGTTTGGGTAACTGATCGACACTGGGGATTGCCATACGCTTAAGATTTGCTATACTCCCCTGGCTATACTATTAGCTCTTGTAAGAGCTGTTCCTGCTCTCTGGATTTAGGAGAGGTTCACCCACTGGAGCCTGGAGCCGTGTCGTAGGTCCAGGGTGGGTAGGAGACGGTAAGACCTCAACCAATCTTCGGCGGTTCGTGGGGTCTGCAGCGCTTACTGTGTCAAGTGGAGTGCTTTGAGTCCTCGGGAAGCACTAGGAGCATCATTCGACGGAGGGACCCGGGCGG
Organism: Bufo bufo; assembly: GCF_905171765.1. Classification (NCBI taxonomy): domain Eukaryota; kingdom Metazoa; phylum Chordata; class Amphibia; order Anura; family Bufonidae; genus Bufo; species Bufo bufo. The sequence goes on along the minus strand of NW_024400545.1, from coordinate 5,490 downwards.
GGTGCCAGGAGATCCGTTACATAATGCTGCTGCCACCTCACCACTATGTCACTGGGCCACTTATTGGTCCCCTCATGCTGCTTCCACCCTCCCCACTCCATGAATGGGTGACTCTTTTGCCTTATTGGCCTCGTGGATATCATCATTTATTTGACACTTCTTCTGATCTGTCAGAAGGAACGAAAAATGAGACGCACAATAGATCCTGTCTATGTAGCAGCTGTAAGGCCTGTATGACATGGTCCCTATTTCCCTATTTTGCATCAGAATTGGCTTATGATTTGGTAGCCAAAAGCAGGAGTGGGTAACACAGAAGACATGCAAATATTCAATTCTCGTGTCATCTCTGATTTGGATCCACTCCTGTTTTTTTGTTTTTTTCTTTAGCAATACTGATGGATTACTGACCAAATGCTGACCGAGTGAAGGCAGTTCCTCCACTGACAGGATCCGTTTTTTGGAGGTTATTGTTCTGACGGATCAGAGGAAGGGCAAAATAACCAGTGACGTCAACACAAACTTACTGCTGACACCCTCCACTCTATTAGGGGAGCTCTACTTGTATAAGTGTTTAATAGAATAGGTTCTGTAAAAAGCTGACAATGGTGTAAAAGGAGTGCGCTCTTTCAAGCTATAGTAGGATCTTGGGCCTCTGCACGGTTCTTTATACCTGGCGCTAAGATTGACCTGTAAGGCTGAGTTCACACTTGAGTTATTTGGTCAGTTTTGGCACCATAACTGCCCAAATAAGTGAAGTGTGCAGTGATTCTAAGAGCGATGCCTGTCATCTGTGTGTTATACTGACTCACAGTATTGTTTCATTACCACAGCAGACTCCCTATGCGTGTTTCTGCAAGGCATAGTGTTCTACACCACTCTGCAGCCAGTAAATAGCAGGGTTTTTTTTAACGCGATTCGCCACAAATAAATTTGGATTGAATCAAATCCTTTTGGAGAATTCGGAGAACCGACCGAATCGAATTTTTGAGAAATTTTCTCTTCTCTAGTAATAAGCATTAATAAATCAGTGGCGCTTATGTCCAATGGTTTAATAAGATTAATTCATATTTACACACAGGTCTGCTGACCATATTTTTGGTGCTTTGCTCCGAGCATGGCCGCTGATGGAGGGTCCAGTCCATGAGTGGCCTCCATTTACATACTCTAGGGATGGACTGTGCATGTGCAAGTTCCACTGTCCACCCAGGGTGCATGTGAATGAAGGCATGTAAATATGAATTAGTCTTATAAAACCATTGTACTTCTGCACCCGTCATTTATAATTAAAGATGAGTGAATTTCTAAAAAATTCGAATCGGCCGGTTCGCCGAATTTTCAGCAAAAATTTGGTTTGATACAAATTTATTCATGGCGAATTGCATTAAAAAACAACTATTTCCTGGCTGCAGAGAGACTTTATAGTGGTGTTGAACATTGTGCCTTTCAGTAACATGCATTGGGAGTCTTGCTGTGGGAGTGAAACAATACTGTGAGTCAGTATGACATGTAGATGACAGGCGTCGCTCTTATAATCACTGCACACTTTACTTATTTGGGCAGTTACGGGGCCAAAACTGACCAAATAACTCAAGTGTGAACACAGCCTTACAAGTCAATGTTAGTGTCAAGAAGAAGCGCACTCCTTTTACACCATCGTCAGCTGATTCCACATAGATGTCTACTGAACCTGTTCTATTAAACCCTTATACAAGTAGAGCCCCCTCGACAGAGTGGAGTGGGTATCAGAAGTAAGTTTGTGTTGACCTCACTGATTATTTTGCCCTCCCTCTGATCCGTCAGAACAATAACCCCCAAAAAACGGATCCTGTTAGTGGAGCAACTGCCTTCATTCGGTCAGCATTTGGTCAGTAATCCATCAGTATTGCTAAAGCAGAAGTGGAGGCAAAACAGAGATGACATGTGAATGAAATATTTGCATGTCTTCTGTGTTTTGTACCCACTCCTGCTTTTGGCTACCAAATCATAAGCCAATTCTGATGCATAGGGACCATGTCATGCAGGCATTACAGCTGTTACATAGACAGGATACTTTGTGCATCTCATTTTTCCTTCCTTCTGACAGATCAGAAGAAGGGTCAAATAAACGATGATGTCAGCCAGGCCGAAAGGCAAAATAGTGGCCCAGTCATAAAGTGGGGAGGGTGGGAACAGCATGAGAAGTCCACAGAGTAGCCCTATGACATAGTGGTGAGGTGGAAGCAGCATGAGGAGACCACAGAGTGGCACAATGACAGAGCGGTGAGGTGGCGACAGCAGCAGCATCAGTAGGAGGCCACAGAGTGGCACAATGACAGTGTGGAGGTGGCAGCAGTAGCATCAGGAGGAGGCCACAGGGTGGCACAATGACAGAGTGTAGAGGTGGCAGCAGCATCAGGAGGCCACAGAATGGCACAATGACATAGAGTGGACATGGCGGCAGCAGCAACATCAGGAGGATGCCACAGGGTGGCACAATGACAGTGTGGAGGTGGCAGCAGCAGCATCAGTAAGAGGCCAAAGGGTAGGACAATGACAGAGTGTGGAGGTAGCAGCAGCATTATCAGGACGCCACAAAGTGGCACAATGACAGAGTGTGGAGGTGGCGGCAGCAGCATTAAGAGCAGGCCACACGGTGGCACAATGACAGTGTGGAGGTGGCAGCAGCATCATCAGGAGGCCACAGAGTAGCACAATGAAAGAGTGTGGAGGTGGCAGCAGCAGCAGCATCAGGAGGAGGCGACAGGTTGACACAATGACAGTGTGAAGGTGGCAGCAGCAGCATCAAGAGGCTACAGAGTGGCAAGGTGACATAGTGTTGAGGTAGCAGTAGCATCAAGAGACCACAGAGTTCCAAGGTCACATAGTGTGGAGGTTCAGATCCACAGGAGTAGTTTGTGTAGTTAAACAGAAAGGTGCACAATAGGGTAATACCTAGTGATGATCGAGCATGCTCCGCCAAACACCAGTTGGGCTCGAGCATCTCAATGCTCGGCACATGGCAGTATTCGGCCGAATATCGCATGTGCTCGAGTGCAATGCTCAAGTCTCCGCCCTGCATGTTTCTTGGCTGCTATGCAGCCAATAAATGTGCAGGTAAGTACTGCCCTCACTGTAATGCTGTAGCCATGTTGACTGCTGGCATTACAGTGATTGGCTGGCCGAAACATGACATCGGGTGCTATATAGCACCCAATGACGCATGTTCGGCTCATTCTTACTCAGGGAGAGCTATGCTGAGGAAGCGACAGACAGTGTAGGGTGTGATTTAAGAATATTTTTACCACCAAAACCTTTCAGAGACCCAAAAGTCCTTCTAAGGACTATTGTGTGTGGCAGCAATATCTATTTTTAGCGCATCCTGAGCTAAATAGTGTATAATAGTTAGGCCGCTACAGACAGTGACATTAGCTGCGCCACATCTACAGTGTAAAGTGTGTGCATCCAAAAATATCTGTGAAATCCAGTGTACTTTTTCCGTAGACGGTGTCCGCTGCGGACAGTGACAATAGCTGCTCCACATCTCCAGTGTAAAGTATGCGCATACAAAAAATATCTTACATCCAGTGTACTTTTTCCGTAGACAGTGTCCGCTGTGGACAATGACATTAGCTGCGCCACATCTCCTGTGGAAAGTGTGCGCATCCAAAGAATATCTATGACATACAGTGTGCTTTTTCAATAGACGGTGTCCGCTTCTGACAGTGACATAACCAGTGCCACATCTGCAGTGTAAAGTATGTGCATCCAAAAAATATCTGACATCCAGTGTACTTTTTCTGTAGACGGTGTCCGCTGCTGACAGGGACATTAGCTGTGCCACTTCTCCTGTGTAAAGTGTGTGCATCCAAAAAATATCTATGACATACAGTGTAGTTTTTCCGTAGACGGTGTCCGCTGCAGACAGTGACATTGGCTGTGCCACATCTCCAGTGTATAGTATTCGCATCCAAAAAATATCTGTGACAGTGACATTACCAGGGCCACATCTGCAGTGTAATGTGTGTGCTTAAAAAAAAAAAAATTTGGGATATACAGTGTACTTTTTCCGTAGACAGTGTCCGCTTCTGACAGTGACCTTACCAGGGCCACATCTGGAGTGGGCGCTTCAAAAAAAAATTTGTGGCATACATGTGAGATTGTGAAACAGCTATTTCTGCATAATGTCTGTACTTAAACTGTCATTTGGCATTCCGGGCACTAGAGGCCACTGTTTTGCAGCTACAGCCAGCAAACTCTGAGATTTGAATATGCAAAACAGATGATGACTTATGCGGCTGCCTGTGAGTGAACCAGGAAGTGTGTTGATCTGGCATGGTGGAAGGATTGTGCTGTGAGAGACTGAATCCGATTCCATCCTAGCATGCAGATGTCCAGCAGTTAATGGACACTCAGAAGAACGAGAGTAGCTGTAATATCCTTTCTGTATCTAGCTCTTTTGAAAGAGAGGTTGTCCCAGGAAGACCAGTCCAGTGTGTGGACAGAAGGCCTCACTATCAAGCAAGGCCGCACGGTTGCTGAGAAGTTGGTGGCCATCTCTGGTAGGCTGCATCCTCGGGCCCAGAACGGACACAGGTCAGTACACCTGGTTACTGATTGCAATATATTGTGTGGCGCCTGAAGTTACAGAGACTAGCCTAGGCCTAGCATTAGTTAGTCAGTTAGGATTTATATTGTTTTGCTAGGCTGTACTGTACTGGACTGCAGCGCAGTTATTGACTTGCAGGCTCTGCTGCGTTTGCTACCGGCTAGGGGTGTTCTCTGTAGCGGCACAGAACGACTTGCAGGCTCTGCTGTGTCCGCCATCGGCTAGGCCTGTTTATTGGGCAGGGACATTTACTGTGGGTCCGGGATATAGCGTTTCTATGCATGTTTGTATTTCTTTGGTGATGCTTATGTTATTACTTGTTGTTTAACCACCTCCCGACCGCCTAACGCACGGATGCGTCCGGAAGGTGGTTGATTCATTCCTCCTGGACGCATCCGTGCGTCATCTCGCGAGACGCGAGATTTCGGGCATTGCCGGCCCGCGCATGCGCATCGCGGGCCGGCAAAAGTTAAAGAACAATTTCGTCACCAGCCTGCCAGCAACGATCATTGGCTGGCAGGCTGGCGATTTTCAAAAAATCCAATCACAAGCCATATAACAGATCATATTAGTAAATATGATCTGTTATATGGCTTGTCTGCTCCTGTGCTGGTCCTTTTCGTCGGTTGGATCCAGCACAGGAGCAGACTGAACTGTGAGTACACCAAACACTACACCTTAGCCCCAGATCACCCCCCTGCACCCCAATTAACCCTTTGATCACCCCTTTGATCGCCCCTGTCAATCACTAGTGAAAGGAAAAAAAGTGATCAGTGTAAACTGTCACTTTTTTTTTTCCACTAGTATTGGCTGTTAGGTTTTAGGGATAGTTTAGGCCCCTTGGTTAGGTAGTTAGCGTCAGTTAGCGCCCAGCCCACTGCACCGCAGTCACTTTTATTCGCTGA